>NC_139042.1:36281664-36570727 GCF_965140915.1 Aythya marila | reverse complement strand
GATGCTGGGTTTTTGAAGGAAATATTACTGTGCTCAGGCCTAAAAAATAAACCAGCACAGTGAATGGCTATTGCCTCTGTTAGTTAGCAATTTACAGATGGAAATAAATAAATAAAAAGAACAATTATATTATCCTTGTTCAGAAAAGCAATGTTTTAAAACCTCTATTGCATTTAAAAATATTTTTTCTTTTCCATCAAAAATAAAATTTAAGAAGTTAAAATGTATTTTTTTGGTTTTTTTTTTGTTTGTTTGTTTTGGTGGGGGGGATTACTTTATGTTTCTGTGCACGTGCATGTGTGTATGTGTTTTTGTGGGTCTTTTCAGATATGGATAATAAAGATGCTGCTAGACAGGCAAGGTGGGTGAGTTTACACTAGAGTATAGCACTGTTAAGGGCATACATGTAGGCAGAATACAGAGTGGCACCTTCAACACGAAAGGGAAGATATTTTATACCTCAGTGGTTTTCAAAAGGTTTACATCATCTTGAGATGATTATAAAGGCATTAAATGAGCAAGAAACCGATGAACATGATCCAGATCATCAATAAGCAATCCAGATGTGCAGCACAAGTGAATACAGAGATTGATGAATCCTTTGAATTGGGTAAGGAAAGCAGTAGGAGTCTGACAGGTTATTTACTGACTGCCATAAGCTTTAATGTTGCTCTATGAATCAGCTAGCACAAAGTTACAGGAATGGCAGGCTCCATCTTAGGGTGGAGACACTACTGTTCCTATAATGCCCTCATCAGATCATCTCTAGGTATGCACTCCACCTACAGTTTTAAATGCAACTGCTTATAACAAAACTTCTAGCATAGCAGCAGAAGACAGGGGCAAAAGGGTGCATTCAATACAATATTGAAAAGATCAGAAAAAAATAGGGACTTAACTCCCTGCTTAACTAGGAGGTAACATGCAGACAAAGATCAGCTATTAAGTATTGTAACATATTGTACTGGGTCTGGCTGGAATGTTAACTTTCCCGGCAGCAGCCCATTCAGTGCCGTACTCTGTACTTGTAGCTGGAACAGCAGTGTTATCACACCAGTGTTGTGTCTACTGCTGAGCAGCAGTGGCACAGCATTGGGCCTTTCTCTAACCCTCCTAGGGGGTGGGCAAAAAGTGAGGAGAGAAACATCACTAGGGCAGCTGACCTAAACCAATCAAAGGGATATTCCATACCATGTGGTGTCACACTCAGCAATAAAAGGTGGAAACAGGAAGAAGAGGGGAGGGGTGGGCTCTCGTTGAGAAGACGTCGGTCCTCCTCTCGAACACCGGCTGCGTGCGTTGAGGCCTTGCTTCAAGGACGTGGTCAATCATCGCTCATTTGTGGGAAGTAGAGAGTAATTTCTTTCCTCTGCACTTCCATATAGCTTTCATTTATTTTGTTTGTTTGTTTTCCTCCCTTTTTCCCCTTTCCCTTTTATTTTCCCCTTAGTTAAGTTGTTTAGTTCATGGTAGTCTTTATTTAATTATTATAATTATTTCCCTTTAATTAAATTATCCTTATCTCAACCCGTGAGTTGTTCTTTGCTTTACTTCTCCCCCTCCTTATCTAAAGGAGGGGGAGTGAGAGAGCGGTTGTGGGGTTTAGCTGCCCAGCACGGTAAAACCACCACAGTCCTTTTTGGCGCCCAACGTGGGGCTCGAAGGGTTGAGATAACAATAGAATTGATTAAACGCATACAACTAACACACTTGCTTGCTAGTAACCATGTTCCTTGCCCTGTTAATAATAATGGCTTTGTTCATATGTCATGCAATTCGTGTCATATTCTCCTTTCTCCTATATATCCGATCCGACCAAGTGCTACAATCTGTGTTCACTTTTTTTAATTCGTTGTGCTGCCAAGCACTGACCTTGGTTTTACTCTGGAATTCAGGCTCTGCGCTGTTATCATTTGGGTCCCATGGAAACTATCTTTCAGAGAATATTCAGAATTACACTGCCTTCCTTTTCTCATCTGGACACCAGTTTATTAATAATATCAGGAATGGTACCTTTCCCTTCTTTCACAGTGGGCTAATTACAACAGTTTGGGAGTATTTTGAAGATCCATCTGTAACCCATGTATTGCTATTTCTAATTCTGAATAACAGGTTTCATTTTCTCTCTAAGATTAGTCGATTGTTTAGAAAACTTATTTGGGAATCTGTCCCGAAACAGTCTCGTGGTGAGTGGCACGGTGTGTGGGATGATGTTAGCAGATACCTGTCACGAGTGTCTCCTCCAATAGTTTTGAACTTCACCCCTGAGCAAGTGCTAAATCCTAAAAACTTGGTAGAATGTTTGAGAGTTGTATGTCCTGATCCTGATAATGCCGGAGAACAACAGCTTGCAGCATTGTGCTGGGTCCTGGTTTATTCCTATCAAACACTGTTTAACATCATCCAGCAACTTGAAGAGAGGGAGGAAGTCTCTGAGTCTGATGACCAAGTAACACATGCTGTGGCTGACCCAGAGGACCAACCAACTATGGTATCAGTCGCCCCCATAGTCAAGTCAAAACAATGGAAACGGAGGTCAGCTCGTTTAGTAAGGGAAGAAGGCTCTCCTAAGAAGGAGGGAGAAGGGGAATTGGCAGGTACCTCTAAAGCAGAGCCATCACAAAAACAGCAGGAAGACGAGACGGAAATCATAAAGGAATCAGAAATCACTCGATCCTTATCCCTGAGTGAGATGCGAGAAATACGAAAGGATTATGGTCGACGCCCAGGTGAACACATCCTCACTTGGCTGCTCCGATGCTGGGATGCTGGGGCCAGTAGCCTACAATTAGAAGGCAATGAAGCCAAGCAGCTGGGATCCCTCTCTAGAGAAAGGGTAATCGACAAAGTAATCGGGAGAGGAGCACAGGCCCTCAGCCTCTGGAGACGACTCCTGGCAGCTATCAAAGAAAGATATCCCCATAAGGAAGATATTGTATATCACATAGGCAAGTGGACCACTGTGGATAAAGGTCTCCAACATCTGCGGGAATTAGCTGTGCGGGAGATGATTTATAGTGATTTGGACAATGCCCAGACACCTCAAGACCCCGATGAAGTCCAGTGCACAACATCCATGTGGCGTAAATTTGTGCGGAGTGCACCAGCAGCACATGCCAGTACCCTGGCAGCAATTCACTGGGATGAGGGGATGGGACCAACAATGTATGATGTCTCCTGCCAACTTCAAAAATATGAAGACAATCTCTCTGCTCCGCTACAGTCCTGTGTCTCAGCTGTGGAGAAATTGTCTAAAGGACTTGACAAGCTTGTGGAGAAAGTATATTCCCCCTCATCTAGACAGAGTGATACTTCAGCCACTAAGAATCAGCATTCGCCTGCTCAAGAGAGAGAGTACCCAAGACGTACACCACGTGGCACCTTGTGGTTTTATCTGCGTGATCATGGGGAAGATATGAGGAAATGGGATGGTGTACCTACTTCAACCCTAGCTGCTCGGGTACGTGAACTGAAAGGAAATACAGCAGCAAGAAGAGGGGCTCCTAAGAGAAATGCTGCTCCAGTTTCTATTGGGCAGTACCCCAGAGGCAGTAGAAGAGCTGATGTTATTCTTGACCACGATGAAGGGACCTCTACCTCTCATTTGCCAGAATTTGTGCATTTGCAAGAATTAAGTGGCAGACGCTCCAGCCAGGACTAGAGGGGCCCTGCCTCTGGCCAGGTAGAGGAGAGGGATAACCGTATTTATTGGACTGTGTGGATCCGATGGCCTGGAACATCAGAACCACAGGAATACAAAGCTTTAGTGGACACTGGCGCACAATGTACCATAATGCCATCAGGCTACCAAGGGACAGAACTCACCTGTATCTCTGGAGTGACAGGGGGATCCCAACAACTATCTGTACTGGAAGCTGAAGTGAGTCTAACTGGGAATGAGTGGCAAAAGCATCCCATTGTGACTGGCCCAGAGGCTCCGTGCATCCTTGGCATAGACTATCTCAAGAGAGGGTACTTCAAGGATCCCAAAGGATACCGGTGGGCTTTTGGCATAGCTGCTTTGAGCACAGAGAAGATTAGGCAGCTGTCTGCCCTGCCTGGCCTTTCAGAAGACCCTTCTGTTGTAGGATTGCTGAAGGTTGAAGAACAACAGGTACCAATTGCTACCACAACGGTGCACCGACGGCAATATCGCACCAACCGAGACTCCCTGATTCCCATCCATGAGTTGGTTCACCGACTGGAGAGTCAGGGAGTAATCAGCAAGACTCGCTCACCCTTTAATAGTCCTATATGGCCAGTACGAAAGTCTAATGGTGAGTGGAGGCTAACAGTGGACTATCGAGGCCTGAATGAAGTCACGCCACCACTGAGTGCTGCAGTGCCGGACATGCTGGAACTTCAGTACGAACTAGAGTCAAAGGCAGCCAAGTGGTATGCCACAATTGATATTGCTAATGCATTTTTTTCCATCCCTTTAGCAGCAGCATGCAGGCCGCAGTTTGCTTTCACTTGGAGGGGCATCCAATACACCTGGAATCGGCTGCCCCAGGGGTGGAAACACAGCCCTACCATTTGCCATGGACTGATCCAGTCTGCACTGGAGCAAGGGGGAGCTCCTGAGCATCTTCAGTACATTGACGACATCCTCGTGTGGGGCAACACAGCAGAAGAAGTTTTTGAGAAAGGGAAGAAAATAATCCAAATTCTCCTGAAAGCTGGTTTTGCCATTAAAAAGAGCAAGGTCAAGGGGCCTACACAGGAAATCCAGTTCTTGGGGGTAAAATGGCAGGATGGACGTCGCCATATTCCAATGGATGTGATCAATAAAATAACAGCAATGTCTCCGCCAACTAGCAGAAAGGAAACGCAAGCTTTCCTAGGCCTCGTGGGATTCTGGAGAATGCATGTGCCAGGCTATAGTCAGCTTGTGAGTCCTCTATATCGAGTGACTCGAAAGAGAAACTATTTTGAGTGGGGCCCTGAGCAACAACAGGCATTTGAACAAATCAAACAAGAAATAGCTCGTGCAGTAGCCCTTGGGCCTGTCCGTACTGGACCAGCTGTGCAAAATATACTGTACACTGCAGCTGGGGAGCATGGGCTCACCTGGAGCCTTTGGCAGAAAACCCCAGAAGAAACTCGAGGTCGACCTCTGGGCTTCTGGAGTCGGGGCTATCGAGGATCAGAAGCCAATTACACCCCAACTGAAAAGGAAATACTCACAGCATATGAGGGTGTTCGAGCTGCTTCAGAAGTTATGGGTACAGAGGCACAGCTCCTCTTGGCACCGCGGCTACCTGTGTTACATTGGATGTTCAAAGAGAAAATTCCCACTACACACCATGCAACTGATGCTACATGGAGTAAGTGGATAGCGTTAATTACACAGCGGGCTCGAATGGGAAAACCCAATCGCCCAGGAATCCTGGAAGAGATTATGGACTGGCCGGAAGGCAGAGATTTCGGAGTGCCAACAGAAGAGGTAACCCGTGCTGAAGAGGCACCACCATACAATGAGTTGCCAGAAGACAGAAAGCAGTATGCGTTGTTTACTGATGGATCCTGCCGTGTGATAGGGAGCCATCGGAAATGGAAAGCTGCTGTGTGGAATCCCATACGACGAGTTGCGGAAGCCATGGAAGGGGAAGGTGAGTCGAGTCAGTATGCAGAAGTAAAAGCCATACAACTAGCCCTAGATATCGCCGAAAGAGAAAATTGGCCAGTATTGTATCTTTATACTGACTCATGGATGGTGGCAAATGCTCTGTGGGGGTGGCTGCAGCAATGGAAACAGAGCAACTGGCAGCGCAGAGGTAAGCCTATCTGGGCTGCTACCCTGTGGCAAGATATTGCTGCCCGGGTAGAAAACCTGGATGTTAAAGTACGTCATGTAGATGCCCACATGCCCAAGAGTCGCACTACTGAAGAACATCAGAACAACAAAGAAGTGGATCGAGCTTCGAAAATTGAAGTGGCTCAGGTGGACCTAGACTGGGAACGTAAGGGTGAGCTGTTTGTAGCTTGATGGGCCCATGAAACATCAGGACATCTGGGGAGAGATGCCACTTACAGATGGGCTCGTGATCGAGGGGTGGACTTGACCATTGAGGCCATCACACAGGTTACCCATGAGTGTGAGACCTGTGCTGCAATCAAGAAAGCCATGAAGGTAAAATCTCCCTGGAACAGGGGGAGATGGCTAGGGTATCAATATGGTGAGGCCTGGCAAATTGACTATATCGGACCACTCCCCAAAACTCGCCAAGGCAAACGGTACATACTCACCATGGTAGAAGCAACTACTGGGTGGCTGGAAACATACCCTGTAAACCATGCCACAGCCCGAAACACTATCTTGGGCCTGGAAAGACAAGTATTGTGGCGTCATGGTACACCAGAGAGAATTGAGTCTGACAATGGGAGTCATTTCCGAAACAATCTTGTTACCTCCTGGGCAAAGAGGCATGGTATTGAGTGGGTGTACCACATCCCTTACCACCCACAAGCCTCTGGGAAGGTTGAGAGGTACAATGGACTGTTAAAGACTATGTTACGAGCATTAGGTGCTGGGACGTGGAAACAATGGGACACAAATCTACCAGAAGCCACTTGGCTAGTTAACAATAGGGGGTCTGATAGCCGTGCTGGTCCTGCCGAAACAAAACCCCTACACACTGTGAAAGGAGCTAAGGTTCCCGTAGTGCATATAGGAAGGTGGATGGGGAAGGCAGTGTGGGTTGCTCCTGCCTCGGGAAAAGGCAAACCCACTCGTGGGATTGTCTTCGCCCAAGGACCAGGGTATACCTGGTGGGTCATGCAAAAGAATGGGGATATCAAGTGTGTGCCTCAAGGAGATTTGACATTGAGAGAAAACTAATCTATAATCTAAGTTATATGTTGTAGGAAGATGCTGTAGGATCAACGACAGGTCAACTTTGCAAGGAGCCGGGCAGTGCAACAAGGACTTGAGCTAAGCTGGTGCTGGTGTCCAGACATCCAACTCCGCCTGCCTTGAGTGGCCACTTTGGCAGATGAAGACCTAATCATCAACAGTTCTTATGGACATTTTCCAAGAAAGACCTATGGAATGAAAAGATACACCTGCCTATTAATCCTGTTAAATCCTTGTCCTGTTAAAGGACAAGGGATAATGATGAGAATGCTTGTATGCTAAAGTATGGGGATCTGAGTGTGACACAAATGTTATGGAATAAGGGGTGGAGGTTGTACTGGGTCTGGCTGGAATGTTAACTTTCCCGGCAGCAGCCCATTCAGTGCCGTACTCTGTACTTGTAGCTGGAACAGCAGTGTTATCACACCAGTGTTGTGTCTACTGCTGAGCAGCAGTGGCACAGCATTGGGCCTTTCTCTAACCCTCCTAGGGGGTGGGCAAAAAGTGAGGAGAGAAACATCACTAGGGCAGCTGACCTAAACCAATCAAAGGGATATTCCATACCATGTGGTGTCACACTCAGCAATAAAAGGTGGAAACAGGAAGAAGAGGGGAGGGGTGGGCTCTCGTTGAGAAGACGTCGGTCCTCCTCTCGAACACCGGCTGCGTGCGTTGAGGCCTTGCTTCAAGGACGTGGTCAATCATCGCTCATTTGTGGGAAGTAGAGAGTAATTTCTTTCCTCTGCACTTCCATATAGCTTTCATTTATTTTGTTTGTTTGTTTTCCTCCCTTTTTCCCCTTTCCCTTTTATTTTCCCCTTAGTTAAGTTGTTTAGTTCATGGTAGTCTTTATTTAATTATTATAATTATTTCCCTTTAATTAAATTATCCTTATCTCAACCCGTGAGTTGTTCTTTGCTTTACTTCTCCCCCTCCTTATCTAAAGGAGGGGGAGTGAGAGAGCGGTTGTGGGGTTTAGCTGCCCAGCACGGTAAAACCACCACACATATTGAGAAGATGGTGCTAAATGCTATCATTAGCAAAGACAATTTATAATTTATGACTACCGTTAGACATTCTCTTCATAATATAATACACAAGGTTAAAGAAATTGCCCTTTTCAAGGCTACCTCTCTACTAGAGGGTATAATCCTCCCAGAAGAGTATACTATGTGAGTACACCTGGTTTGGTTAAATATGAATTCGGCCAGTAGCAGCAATGTTCTGCTAACTGTGTTGCAGGATATGAAGGTACTGCACAGGGATGACAACAGTTTCACTGATCAGACAAATGCCTAAAATGAATAATGATATCTAAATAAACTTTGAAAACTTTTCTATTAGGGAGAAATTACACTTGTGCAGTTCATATGGAAATGAGAAAGTGGCACAATTCACAGTGAGATGGCCAAACGTACCAAAGTGGTGAGAGGTCCCCAGGCAGTGTGAACAGAAGGCCATACCGAAACCAGCAGAGCACAGACACACAGACCTATGCCTTGTAGAAAACAGAAGGAGGTAACATTCCTCTAGCCACCTGCTTTGTAGAGACTAATGCACCAAAAATCCCTGAGATATCAATCTGAAAGCTAATCTGAAGTAAAAGACCTACCTGCATGACCAGGGTGGTCAGGGAAATATTTGTTTATACAACTTTTTCTACTGATTCTGGAATTCTTTCCCCCACTCCACCCTTATTTTTTTGTGGTAAAACAGTGTTGGTAACACATCAGTGTTTTCAATGTTTTGACAGTTGCCCAACAGTGCTTGAACAGCATAAAGTTTTTTGTTTTGTTTTTCTTCACTCCCCACAGTGAGTAGGCTGTGGATGAGGAAGAAGCTGGGAGGGTACACAGACTGGACAGATAATCCCAACTGGGCAAAGTTGGTTTCTAGCTGCAGTCAACCCATCACTATTGTAAAGATGCACTTCAATAGCTTTACTTGTTAAATAGACTTCAAAATCATCTCCAGTGATTTTGATTTTGAATTACATACAATTCAGTTTTACAAGTTAAAATTAATAGAATGAATTATTGAAGCATAAACAAACCGACATGTTTTGCTTATCTGACTTTTGCAAAGTCTTTCAAAAATTGATAATGTAAACACTTGCTGACAAGAAAAAAAAAAAAAAGTTCAATGGAAAAAGAATAGGAGAAACTTCACATTTAAGAGGTGGATGACAGGAGATTCTATTCAATTGCATAGCAAGCTACTCTGAAGCATTCTGTTTTCAGAAGAAAAAAAATATGATTTCATAACAAAGAAGGTAGAATATTGTGTTAAAATAAAGAGATAAACACTGTAGACATCTGTAAGAAGAAAAACCTCATTTGATCTGCTAACTCTGAAATGAAAAGAAAGAAAGATAGAAAGACAGATAGAAAAATAATATGTAAACATGAGAGAGCCTTCATAATTGCTGCTAAAAATGATTAAATAAATAAAGTACAAAATGAATTGAGTGCCAGGGGAAAGAGCAGTTGGGAAAAACAAACAAACAAACAAGCAAAAAAGCATATTAGAGATGAAAAACAGAACATTTAAATCACAATTTTTCTTCTGTGTAGGAAAGATTGCTCATTTATAGATGTATCTTGCAAGGTACCGAGTATCTCTAAGACAGTCCCGGGGAGTTCAGAGTGTTTCACACTTTACATGATACAGCAATTTGGAAGGGTTAGAAATAAGTAAGGAAGCCTATGAGACAGGATTTTTATTTTCATATAAAACAAAATTCAGTATAATTGTTAATGACAGCATATAAGTAAGGGATAAAAGATCAAAGTCTAGAATGAAGCTGAAGGGCTTCGTTCTAAGAAAAAACAAACTGTCTGATTAAAACATATTGCAGTTACTTTTTGTTTTATTTTTGTAGCTTCGTATAGAAGAAAGAATCACAGAATCACAGAATTTCTAGGTTGGAAGAGACCTCAAGATCATCGAGAATGTTTAATATATGTATTTATGGCTTTTAGAAAATTTTTAGAGTAGATGAAATCAGCCTTTCTGGGGAAAACACTCAGAAAAGATCCCACAGATGTCCTTCACTTTATTTCTTGCACAAAATTTATATAGGGGAAAATGTATATATGAGGGGACTAAGACGATCAAGGGATGGGAGCACCTTTGCTATCTCAAATCTTAAGTCACTGTCTTATTTATGATTAAGCTTTATTAGATCCCTACTTTATATCAATAAGTATATTACTGCTTCTGTCTTGTAAGTGAAGTATATAATTTCATCTGCTACACTGAGCTGAGACTATTCATCCCAGAGAAGAGGAGGCTCGGGGGTATCTTTTCAATGTGTATAAATACCTGGTGGGAGGGTGCAAAAGAGAATGGATGGAGCCATGATATTTTCAGTGGTGATCAGGAAAGAGGCAATGAGCAAAAGCTGAAACACAGGAATCTTCCCCTGAACTTCAGGAAATGCTTGTATGTGGATGACTAAGGACAGGCAGAGGTTGCCCAGACAGGTCATGGAATCTCTTCCTTGGAGACCTTTAAAAGCTGCCTAGACGTGGTCCTTGGCAACCTTCTCCAGCTGTCCCTTGAGCAGGGGGCAGTTGTACCAGATGACTTCCAGAAGTCCCTTCCAACCTCAGCCATTCTGTGATTTGATGATTCTGTGAAACTGGTAAAAAAAAAAGTCTCAATTTCTCTCCATGAGAGAATCGTTGCCCTGCCAGTACAGTGACTCCAAAGACAACAGAATCTTAGAATCATTAAGGTTGGAAAAGATCCATTTTTACCCACTCTCTGTTCTAGGGCTCTAATAGAAGGATGTTGAAGGACAACACAGTAGCAATACTTGTTCATGTTCAACATTTGGAGAGGTATAAGCACATTATGGAAAAGGTCACCTTGTTACTATGGTTCTATACTTATATGTATGTGTTGAGGGAAACTGAATCCAGCAGACATTAACACACAGAGAATTTCACCCATTTTTGTTGCTGTTGCATAGGTCTAAACAGTGCACACAGGTCTGAGTGCACACACTCACACTATATACATAGCAGGCCAAAAAAAAAACACAACAGAGTTAGAGAACACTGTCTTTACTGGTGCTTGATAACACTGTAACATTCACAGAAAACTTAGTAACGGAGCTCAGATCCGATCATTCTTTCCAGCTGGTATGGAGTCAAGTTCACTAGCAGACATATGCATATCCTCTTTCTCTTGATTTTCAGGAACATACATATCTCCTGATCCCCTTGAACTCTAAATCACATCTTAAGTCCACCCACAGTCCATACTCAGACTACATTCCTCATTTATCAAGTCACAAGTTCTGACACAGCCTTTTAGAGACTGTTAGTCCTTGTTATTGTCTCATCACCTCCTGCTTATGAATTGTGTGTCTAGGTCATAATTGCTTTTCCCCTCTCTTGTTTTTGTTTCTAATCCAAAATACTCACAAAATGTATGTCTGTGAATTCCATATATCTACATATACTTTACCTTCCACTTATTGTTGCAGCTTCTACCATAACATCCAGCCATTCAGGGCTGTTAGAGGTCAACAATTCAGTAGTTCAACTACAGGATGAGAACACAGAGCCAACTGCAGAGATACTTACAAAGCAAAATGTTTTATAAAATACTGACAGTACTTAAATTTGGATGTGAGTTTAGTTATTTACACATTTAGACGGTAGTGTTTTTCTTTTATGAGTATTATAGCTCCAAAAACTTCACACAAGTTTAATGTCTCAATAGACTAAACAAAACAAAACAAAACAAAAAAGAAGTCAGGAACATAGAAGAGTTGAAAGACATACATTTGAAAGATCAGTAATTATTATTAAATTGAAAATTAGCTATTTGCCCTTGCAATTGATCAAATAACTCCACATATATTTTTACATACACAGATGAATCACTGCTATTTATGGACTCAGCTAAGTACATCTGAATTTTTTTCTTCATTTTGGTAACTGGCAAATGTGGTAGAATTGTTTTAGTAGATTCTGCTGGTTATGTTCTGTTATATACAGCCTTTCATGTTCAGTCTTCTGAAAATTATAAAAATGATTAATTTGGGGAAGGCCTGTTAGAATGCATTTTGTTTGGTTGGTTGTGGTTTTGTTTTAATTTTTGGTTTTGTTTCTGTGAAGTTTTGTAGTGATAAAGCAATGCCTGGAAGAGAGGCAAGTATGAACTTCAGGAGTGTTTTACTATCTGTCTGACTACCTCATTAAAATTATTTCTTGTGCTCTGTGTGCTTCTTGGAAAATAGCCATTGTAGCTGGGCTGAAAACTATGAAGCCTGATTGCTCTTTACCCACCTACATAACAGCTGTGTATGTACAAATTAATTTATACTTATACCTTGATTCCTTGTCACAGACTAATGCCCAACTGCATTTTGCTGACATGCTGAAGTTAGCTACAGAATTTCTTGAAGACCTTACAGCTGTGATTGGGCTCTTAAAATGGAAACTGAAATCTAAAGCAGACTTTAGAGATGACTGTCTCTGTATTCATTAGGGGTAATAAAGTCGGCAACAAGGCTACTAATTTCCAAATCCAGATTTATGTACAAAAGCTAGATGGAATTAATCTATATCCCATTGCTAGCTTTGCTCAGGTAACACTTAATTCTGAAAAGGCTTAATTCTAAAACACTTAATTCTGAAATCCTCCAGTGTTTATGAATAGCATTATTAAAAACAGGAAATGTATATATAGAATATATATACAGTAATATATAGAGTAAATGTTACTTCAGAAGCACTATTCAAAGGTAAAAGAGGAAACAAACAAACCAAAGTTGACTGTGAAAACTTTTGCATGTAACATGAATAAAACCTATAGAACTGTGAACACTGTCTAAATATTTAATAAAAGATAACAGTACTACGAAACTGAAATATATACCAAACTCTTCTTAATATAAATGTCATCATGTGACAGGGCATAATAAATTAATTATTTTTAAAATGAAGTTACATACAGTATGATCCTGTTATTTTCTTTACCTTTATACCCTGCACTATACATTCTCAAAACATTCTCTATTAAAAATAGATTGAAAACTAGGAAAAAAAAAAAAAAAAGAAACAAAACAACAACAACAACGAAAAAGACCTACATCAGAGTTCCAAGGCTTGTCATGTAACTAATCTCAAAATTCAAAGTTACCTTCAGCAAGAAGTTTTATTTTTGCATTAAATTATATACGCACTCTGCCTCAAACAGTGAGCCTCTTATCCATAGCTGGTGTCCTTTCTCTATTGCTATATGATGGTGTTGTTGAGTAACCAGTAAACAAATTACCACCTTGTTCTGGATAATCAATCTTATTGATTATCCAGATTATATATATATAATTATATATATAATTATATATAATTATATATATAATTATATAATATTATTATATATAATTATATATAATATATATTATATTATAACATTATTATAACATATATTATAACTGAGATGAATATTATAACAAGCCACTTTGCTGTGGCTTGTTTTCTGTGGGGTGGAATCTATTCTTGCAGCATGATGTTCACTGTCATGTTTGAAAAAATGCTGCCAAAATAAAAACATCAGGTCATGCAGTGGGTGGTTTATCTTTGGAATACATTATAATAGAGAGAACTTTTGTCTCAGAGATAGACCACTAATTAGGAGTTGATTGCTTTCATGTGAAATTTTAAACAAATGCAAAATCATGCCTGACTCCTTTCTTTTTAACTCAGATATGATTACACCATATAACACAGTTTTTACAATTGATTCACTTGGGCTTCAATTGGGTGTGATTCTCTCTCTCTATATATAGAACATTTATATATATATATATATATAAAATATATATATGTATAAAACACTTCCAGTTGAAGGTCATGTCAAAGCAATAAGCAGTAACTCCACTCCTGTCCATAACTAGGACTTTTACTTTAGATTACAGAAAAACAGAATAATTGTCCTGCAAAATAGGAAGGTAACTGTTCCTCCTTAAAGCTGCAATAAGTTCTGGAGGGCCACGATGGTCCTCTCCTGACTTTGGCTTATTGCAATGCATAGATCTAACTACACTTTACTCTTCTCTGTTGCTTTTCTGCCTTTGAAGACACAATTAACAGAGATAGTCAAAGGAGTTTGTTGTGACATTAATGCCTGCTATATGCTCTGAACTCACCAACTGCTTTGTAAATTCCATCCTTGAACGTAACTGCTCCCTCTGCTATGAAGAGACGATATTCTATGCCTTCTGAGCTGAGCCAGGTCACAGACAACATAACCAACCACTCAGATGAGAGAGTGCAATACTCTCCAACCCAAGTTCAAGCTCGGCAAAAAAGACTGCTCCAACAAATTGCCTTAGTGGATGTCAATCATACACATAGAGAGACTGTCTCAAAATAGGATAGTCCTTACTGCCAGTCTTTCAACTTTTTTTTTTTTTTTTTTTCCCTTTTAGAGAGACACACTGAATAGTGTGTTACAACTTTGCACCATAGTAAACAAGTCCCTTGAAACTCTTGTCCTTCTGCTTTCTTAGCAGACGGGGTATTTCTTGAGGATCAGGATACATCTATCATTTCACATTGAAGTGTAAAACCATAAAGAATTTTTAAAACTACATTATTTGCGACCCACAATCCAGGGTACATACAGATGGCCAGTATGCAGCCTATCCATTGCAACGTGTACCTGTTGCCCCTTGTCTTCTCCTTATGGCTCCTTGTGTCTCCACACAGTCTCCAACCTTGTTGTAGAACTCCTTTAAGTACTGGAATACTGTGGTGAGGTCCCCTCTGAGCCTTCTCATCTCTAGGATGCAAAGACCTAGCTCATTCAGTCTCAATATTGTAACGTATATGACTTTATCAGGAAAACAATCAGTTTTAAAAGATGTAGATTAAAAATTGTGATTGTTTTTTTCCCCCAGCATGTGGTTACTTTGAAATACAAAGGACTAGTTCTGCTTACAATTAACCCAATAGCAAAACTCTCATTGACTTAAAGGTCAGTAAAATCAGGCCTTAATTTACCAACACTTGAAATTCCCTGATTAAATTTTCAAAGGCCAGATGCTAAACTGATTTGCAAGCCTTTGATAACATGCTGAAGTACAGGTTGGCAAACGATTTCTTTGGCTCTTTATTAAGATCATGAAAACTGTCTGTAGCTAATCATGCCTTAACACGCAGCAGAGAATTACAGTCTCACGTTCCAAGCTGGTCTTGTCTTTTTCTCTCACTTCCATTTATTTTCCCTGTGGGGAAAAAAAAAAAAAATAAAATCATCAAGTCATCTCTGAATATCAGAAAGTTCTACAACTGAAAGATCAGATCAACAACTCATTAATATAATACTAGGTGTAAAAAAGTTGAATGACCATGAAGTAATGAGAAAACAGAGTACATGAAATAGCCATTAAAGACAAAATGAAATCTCTAAGCATCTGGAGTATCTGTCATAACAACTGTTGCCATGCAACAAAAAAAAAAAAAAAAAAAAAAGAAAAGAAAAGAAAACTCAGATAAAATATTTACAATTATATACATTAACAATAATATGATAATGGTGTTGTTACCTATTTATGTCTATTTATGTCTGTTTATCTATTTGTACACAGGCTTTCCTATTATAAGAAATAATTAGGTGCAAATGTTTAAGGTGCATTTCACATGTTTAAGAGCATTGTCATGCTGAATGTAAATTTCATATTCTAATCAGCTTGGCTATTGCAATGCTTTAAAGGGACTACAGAATGTCTAACTAGTACTGCTCTATGAAGAATCTAAGCTTTTAAATTTGGAAAAAGGAGAATAAATCAAACAGACATAATATCTGACGGTGGTTTTTATCTTCTTGGAATGTATGTGTGATAACATTTCTTTTCATTTATAGACAGAAGAGCTTGAATAAACTCACTTTAGTTTTCATTAGCATGAGAATATACATTGCTAATAACTCTCCTTCAGTGAGTTTTCTACAAGTTAAAGGTAATCTGAAAGACTGGAAGCCGTGTAATGACTTATTCACTAAAAAGTCTTTAATTTTATCAAATTAGGGCCTTGAAATCAATGGCAGTTGGATCAGTCCCTGCATTAATTTAAAAATTGGAAAAGGCTTCAAAGAATGTTACAGTTTCACAACTTGTAAAAGAAGTGGAAATTGTAATTTCAGGTGTGTAATTTGGGATTTGAAGGTGGGAGTTTACAAAATTCAAAACAGTGAACTTTCAACTGCGAGAGTACTGTTTATTATTATTAATGTTTATTATTATTATTATTATGGTTTGTTTTTTAGCAGAGTATTTCAGCAGTTAGCATCAGTAATCTTTACAGGACACGTTGGAGTTTGAAATCCTGTCTTATTTTATATAATTTTAAAGGAGTCTTTAATTTGTGGCATCTCATGAGTATTGTATTTGCCTACTTACGATCAGATAGCTAATTCTGTTTATCAGTCAGGGAGGAAAGGAAGGTTGTAGTGGTGTTGAGGATTTTTTGTGGTTTGCTTGCCTTTTTTTTTTATTCTCTCTCTCCCTCTTCTGGAATCTTCCTACCACAGGAGATCTTTTTGATTCAATAATGACATTTGGTGGTAATCCTAGAGGAGTAATAATTTTGCCTGAAGACTAAACTGAGTGAGTGGTAATCTTCCATGCTGTCAATGACCTATAGATGACATTTTGTACCTAATTAATTAGACACCTTTCTTCTGAAAGAAATGGCGAATCATGCATAATTAGAAGAGGCATCAAAGTTAAAGTCAGTGGCTCATTAATCTAATAGCACTAGCCTATGGCACTTAAAGACCATTTGTATTGCTCATGAAGCTTGTGTTATTTTTATGAGCAATTAGCACTCTATATAAAAACAATTCTCTTGTTAGTTTTCACTTTTCTTACACCTAAATAAAAGATTTATGTTAGTTTAGAATACAGTGAAAGCTATAACTTCTAACACTCATAATCATTCAAAGGTTTACAATATAAGGGGAAATTAGCTGGAATCCTACAATGATTTTTCTTTCCTTAAGCTAAAAACAAACAAACAAACAAACAAACAAAAACTCACAGAACTGTGGCATTCATAGGCAATAAAATTAAACAATTTATATTGATAGAAATGTCAAATTCTGTGATGTGCTTCTGGTGACTTTCTCAGAACCAAGGAGGGATGACCTTAACGTGGGACACAGTATTTGTGTTTAAGAATAAAAAGTTAATTTGGTATATTTATCTTTCTTTCAAGCTGTTTCCAATTAATTAAATCATAGTTTAGGGGAAAGAAAAAAAAAAAAGTTTAAAACATACAAAGATACAAGGATACAAAACATAGAGGATTTTTATAAAACAGATTCAAAACCAGATTAATTAGCAGACTTCCTGGATCCAGTCCATTCTCGGCACAAGGTTTCCAAAAGTTTATATTTTACTTTCTGCCCACAATTTGCCAGACTGGTTTATAATCCCTGATAATTACTCCTCCAGAGAGTATGACTTCTTCATCTTTGCTAGGCTTTGTTCCTGCAAAACTCTTCCTTGTCCCTTATGTTAGGAATGTTTTAACAATTCATGTCCATAAAGAACAGTCCTGTCTGCCTCTGGGCCCTGCACTAGCAATCTAATTCCTGAACCACAGATGCAGTGTGTCCCAGTCTCCCCCTCATTCTAGTCAATTTATCAAGTCTTCAGAAAATACTCCTCAAATTTATGAACCTGTTTGCTTTTGTTATTCCGGACTTCTATTTCTAACAGTTACAGCCTTTTTTCTGTCTTCTTCGAGATTAATTTAACACTGCTATAGGTGTGACTGTCCCTGTGAATGGCTGGTGAAGAATGTTTTAATTACTGGTGAAGTGTCAATAAGAAAGCTATTTGTGTTTGTATGAAGTCTTTGATGTCTGGGGGTTTCAGAACAACTGATAACAACTAGTGACTGTTATGGGATACTATGTAAGCCTCTGATATCTGGCCAGGTGGCCAAGAGATTAAGAAGAAGAAAAAAGAAGCTGAAGGACGGCTGGGAGACAAGACCTGCAGGGAATGTTCTATAAACTTGATACAGTGCCAAGGGAGTATAAAGGGGAAGGACGAGAAAAAAACTTGGAGAGGAAGACTACCAGCCTTCAGCATGAAAGACCTCTAGAGACCCCCAGAGGGACCACCGGAGACTGATGCGCATGCTCCAGTAGGAGGGACTGGACCCTGGAAGCTAATTATAATAACCTATTTTTTTTATAAGTAGTAATGAATATGTATTAGTCTAGGAGCATAAAAATCAGCTGCTTGATGTAACTGGTGTGCGTCCTGGTGGAGTGGAGACTCCTGGTGCACCCAGCACTGTTTGCTTACCTCTATTCTTTTAATAAATCCTTTTTTTTTTTTTTTTATTTAATCCTATTTTGAAGAATGAGCCATTTCTAACACTTATTATAACCACATCTTGCAGAAAATAACCCACATAAACTAAACTTTGCCATGCAACATGATTAAACAAACAAACAAACAAACAAAACCATGCAGCAACAGCTTTGAAAAATTAGGCATCATTCATAGTTCTGGGCTTAAAGTTGTGGTAAACCATTAAACACATGGCTGGGTTATAAATATGCATATGGGTATGAATACCCTTGTGTGTGGACATCTTACATATTCTATAGTTAAATAAGAAAGCATATATTTTCCTCCAAAAAGCTAGGCAAATATATCTAAAAATTCTATTTGGTCTTTGCATTCATCCTTTTATTCTTTTTTTTTTTTTCTTTTATCACAAACAAACAAAAAAAATACTAAAAGCCTTAACATACAGGGTTTTGCTGAATCAGTTAACATAATCTGGTAATTTTTTGATTTATGAATTTTGTGATTAAATCACTACAATGACACTTTAAATTGACACCCCAGACAAAGATTATACAGCAACTATATAAAGTTTTATAGCAGTAAACTTGATCTCTTGATTTGGTCCCATATTTAACTACTTTACAAAGTGGTATTGGGAAAACAAGCAGTGCTGGAAGAAGTTATTTGTCACTACCATAAAACTGTTGAAATCATCCCTGACAGAGTTTTGATCTGTGTCAAGTACAAGCCGCCCAGGCAGGTTTAAGCCTACACTCAGTATCCAAAACAAAATTCTCAAATGCACAGTTTTGGAGGCTTAGAGATTTTAATAGTATACATACAGTCAAACCTTCTCAATTAACATCAGAACCAGGGAATAGATTCCTGAACCTCTTCTGTTTACTAGAATAGTTGTAACTCTTTATCTTTGATAATATTTTATGCTGGGCCGTTTATGGTAATTTTAACAAGTAGAGACTTAAATGTTAATCTTTGTTCTTCACCAAGACTGGAACTTACAAATCGATAACCTACACTCTGCCAACTTGAGCTAACAGAGAATCTGAGATCAATAAGGTAGTCTTTCCTCCATATGATCTTAGCCATCCCACAATAGCTCATTTATGTTCATTTACTGGCTCTCAATTCATCTCCTTTTGCTTTCTGAGAACTCCAAACCCCTTCTGTACCTGTTACCTCGGCCAGGCAAAATCTCCATTGTGCTTTTCTTGGCCCTTGTTCTCTGGAGAACAAGGACACAGGCAACCTTAATTCTGTTTTTAGCTTTTCTGTTTCTTTCATTCCCCGGTTGCTTTCTTTGTTTTCTTCCTGGTAACACTTTATATTTATGCCTTCATCAGTCAAATCATACAGGATCTTTCTAATGCTTTTCATTTATTAAATCATGCAGCTTCTTTCTAATGCTTGCTTGCTCAAAGGAAAGGTTCCATGAAAGCATTCGGGAAGTTACAAGGGAAGAAAAAATCCATAATCATCTTTGGCTTCCTGCAGTCCAGTATGTCTTTACATATGCCTCCCTATTTACTTTTTCTCTTTTCCCCCCTTTTGGCTCTTCTTTTTTTTTTTTCTCTCTCTCTCTCTTTTTTTTTCCTCCCTCTTCCTCCCCTCATTTCCCCCCATTGCTTTGCCTTGCTTTCAGAAGAAGAGATCTGCTTTATGTCTAAAAGTCTGATTTGCACAGTCTGATTTGATTTGAATCCCTTGTAACATGAAACACTACTATGTATGTGTTTTTTTTTTTTTTTTTTTTTTTTTTTTTTTTTAATGCAACAGAATCATAAATCAGTATGTTATTTAAATATGTAGTAAACTGCCAGCAGTATGTGTTTCCTTCAGGCTAGAATAGCTCCACTATGAATTGTCTTTTCCCCAGATCTCTCTCCTCAGCTGAGTTTGGACTCCTTTAGAGCACCACTCTCTAGTGGATGTAAATAAATGATGACTCATTAATGGACTGTTGCAGACAAATGTATTTTACAGAACAGAACTGAAAACTTCATTCCTTGCTCCAGACATGTACATATGGCAGTAAAGTTATTGAAATAGGCCAAGTTATTTTTAGAGTGAACTGAGTTTTACATTATAGTTCATTCTGGCTGTGTTTTTACTGAAAACTTCTGAAATGTGCATTTACCAGTGTTCTGAGTGACATCTCCTGGAGGAAGTAAACACAATTACCCACAGTAATTTCCTAGTGAACTGTGACAAGATATTTGCAGATTCTGTTCCTGCAATTTTTTTTTATTTTATTTTATTTTTTTTTTTTTGGCAACAGGAGATTTATGCACCAATTCTATTTCATTTTCTAGTACCGCTTGATCAAGATACAAGTTTTTTTGTTTCTTTGTTTTGTTCTTTTTTTTTTTTCCTCTACAGTAGCACTAGTTCTGTGTTGATTCAAAGCCCTTGCCTAGTGACACATTAACAGACATAAAACAATGCGTCCATTTGTCTTTATTATTACATCTTATGACTAGAAGTCTCATGAGAGCTCTGTAACCTTATCATTCTTTCATTGACATCGGGGTAAATCAAAAGAGGAGACTCTACAGAAACCCATAGACCAGAGCCTGATAAAACATATTTAAAGATAAATCTGGCCAATGCATTGTGAATAACAGATGAAACGAATGTAACTTGGAAGGAAAGGACAGTTTCTCCCTGTGCTGTGGTCTCCTGCTGTCTTTGAGTATGCATGCCTTTTCTGCACTATGCAGTGCACAGAAAAAATAATCCAGCACAGTTTACAGCTGAGGAGCTGGATTAAATATACATGCTGCCAGGAATAGTGTGTTTCTCAGTAACCAGATTAGCTAATTTAGAATGAATTTTGATATTTCACTGCTGTGCACTAGGGGCATATACTTAATATCAGAAGTTGTAACAAAAAGGGCAGCTGTTCCATTTCACGTGTTTATATAAGATAAATGGGGGTTGAAAGTAAATAAATAAGAACGGATCGTTTATCTCTCAACTCATCTCTTAATTCACTTACATTTTGTTTTTATTTTACTGATCACAATTCTGAAGAGAAATGCTTTCAATAAAAAGTGTTTATTTTATTTTATTTTATTTTATTTTATTTTATTTTATTTTATTTTATTTTATTTTATTTTATTTTATTTTATTTCTAAAACATTTATATTATATTCAAAGCACTGATGTATACTGTTACAGCAGGAAAAAACATGTAAACCTAAGATATGAAAAAAATACATAAAGTAATATCAACATTTAGATGGAAATGAAGGATGACAAAGAATATACTGAAGTAATAGCCCTTAATCATCAATAATAAAATCAGATTTTTTTTTCCACAAAAACAAGAATACAGTGCTTATATATGAACACTGACCTAGCATAGAGGATAACTTTGGTTCCAGTCTTCAATTTGAGCTCCCATTCTGCCTTTTTCAGCATAAAGGCTCTTACAAAATATATTGGCAGAAAAGGATGGAGGAACTGAATTTCTGATCCTTAAGAAGTTCCAGAACACTAAATATATTGATAGAAAATTTGATCAAATCAAATATATTTATATAACTCCATTTAATTGAAAATATTCCTAACACCTTTAACAATTTTATTAAATAAATAAGCTCTAAACTAAACAATTGTCCCTTCTGTAATTATTGAGATAGCATTATGCATACTGAAACCACAGAATTTTACGTACAGTGGAAGAACGGATGTTCTTTTTCAAACGATGCAAGTAAAATGCCAAATTCCCTTTCATGTTCTGTCTGCTCTTTTTATGTTACTGTGCAACAACAGGATCAAGTTTGAGCATGAGTTTTGCATGCAGAAATGGATCTTCTTTTGTTGGTTTTTGTTGTTGTTGTTGTTTGTTTTTATCCAGACTGTTGCATAGAAGATGAATTAGTCAGGTTTACTATTTAAAGTAACTCCATTAACAAAATTCAGCATTTTAAAATAAGTTGTCTGAGGCAACTCTGCCTTTTGTCTTTTTTTTTTTTTTTCTTCTGTTGTAATGCCAGGGAACACAATCTAGACATTGTTAACAGTCTCATGAGCAAACAACAGCAACCTCTGAAAAATCTTTAGAGAACAAAAAGTATGTTGTCAAATAATATTTTAACATATACTTTATTTATTTTTTTATTTTATTTTATTTTATTTTATTTTATTTTATTTTATTTTATTTTATTTTATTTTATTTTATTTTACTTTTGTGAGTCTAGCAGAATAAAATGTTAGACAGATGTCACAGACTTTAATTTATATGGAATGAAAACCAAATTTCTAGTAATCTAAGAGGTATTTAAAGTTAAAATTTGCAATTAAAACTCTTAAGCAAAGCTTATAACTTAATCTTCTAAAGGACTTTAATTTCATACATCTTCAATTGCCTGGACTATTTACCTCTTTTTTTGTTTTCTGCAGTGAGAACATAGAAAAAACTATGTCCCCCAGATTTAATCCAAATTAATCTAAAGTGATTCACCTTTGACTGAAGTAAAAAAAAGAAGTAGTTGATTGTGTGAGCATATAGGTTCCTTCTCTGTTTCCCTCTGCTGTCACTCAGCTAGTCTTTCCTTTTACTTTGAAATTGCAATTCAAAGGTTTCTTAAACTGCTTCAAGATTTTACTTAAAAACCATGTTTTTAACACATAGTAGGTTGGCTGAAAAGTAAATAAATAAATAAAAAGAAGTCTAAAGAAATCATGTAATAAAGAAATTCACAGATTTAAGCAGAAAGCTTAAAAAGCTTTCTGGTAGCAGAAAGCTACCAGAGCTTAACTCCTTTGACTGGCTTAAAATTTCAGTCACCATATTGGCAAATCTCCTTGTCAAAAACCATAAAGAAATATGCCAGCAAGTTTAAAGAATTACATTGGCTTACAAATCACAGGAAAAAAAATATAAATCTGTCTTTTGTTTGTTTGCTTTTTTACTTTCCTTTATTTTATTTCCCAAATTGATTATTTTTTTTTATTTTTTTTTTCAGCAGTTTTAAACACTGCTGTTTTAAAGACTAGAATCAGATTTATAGTAGGGACAATAATAATGTTTTTTCAGTTCATGAAAACAGAGGGCATCAGGTAGGCATATGAACTTTAATAAAATATATGACATATCAAGAGATATGGAATAAGACTTCAAGATCTGACAATATTGCAACCATAAGACCTGTCAGAATTGTCAGTGAGAATACAAATTCCCTTTTTATCTGAACAAAGAGCTGGTCAGGTGTTTGAGGAAGAATGTACTTCTAAATCATACTCCCAAATTCACCTCCCTGCAGGGTTGAGAATCCCTTTGAAAGTCTTCTGCTACAGCAGTGGCTACTGAATTGAAGCACATCAGGTTTCTTTGGCCTAAATTCTAATTAATGGAAAGTATTCAAACCACTTATTGCCTTTGAAGGTCATTGCAGGCACTCAGCAAATGATCATCCCTTCCACATTGGGTCTACTCTTTATTACTAGAAGTCAAAACAATACAATGGATATTGCAAGATAAGGACACAAGTAAAAGGCTGAGAAGTGGGTTCTTTCAGCCTCTCAAGTACAGCACATCCTGAAATCATTTAGGAATGCTGTAAAGTTCTGCCAACATACCCTGGACTTTCCAATCCTGTCTACCCCAAATCTTCTTTGTTAATTTCCTACTTAACTATTTGAAATTCTTCAAATCTTTAAATTTGAAGATGTTCCAAAGCCCGTAAATAGATTAAATAATTTACATGTATATATATATATATATATATATATAAAAAATTTTTCAGATACCCTGTACAATTCTTTGGAACCTAATATAAGGATTTAAACCTATGCTTCCAAATAATGGCATAACCTGCTATTTGATATTGAAACATTTATCACATTTTCACTCACATATGTAAAAGATTGTTTCAAAAACAATTTGTATAATGAATTATATGTTCTTGAGAGCAAACCTGTGACTAAGAAATATGACATCTATTGGCTTGAGGGATTCTGATATTGTGGTTTATTCATAGGACAATATTTTATTTGGAGACATTGCAATTTGTCTACTGACTCCAATTCATACCTATCTCTGCTGAAATTAAATTATTTTTATTTTATTTACTGAATAACTATAAGATCTGCAGCTTTGGTGTTAGTGAATACAAAAGATATTTATTTAAAAATCATGGAATAGGGATGTAAACAAGACAGTGGTTTAATAAACATCTGTACATTTGTTCATTTTATATACATTGAGGTAAAGATATGAAACATAAGGTGTCTTCCAGCTTATATTGGCTTTGCCAAATATGAAAACAATAAATTTGTACAATTAATTGCACCTCCAAATAAATAAATAAATAAATAAATAAATAAATAAATAAATATCTAACAGACAGTATATTTCTTCCCCGAATGAATACATAGTGTTGTCAAGCTATGAAAATAAGTATTTGTAAGACTATACATTCCACATGTGTGGAGTATGGAAATGCTGGCTCCTTTTTACCTTTTGTAGAGTTCAAAAATAAACATAATAAAAATAATAATTAATATTAATAATGTGAAGCTTTACCTTCATTTGAATAACTTTTGAAATTTAAGCTTTAGCACTGCAGTTCCATGAATGTTCATAGGAAGAGTATTTGGAATCATCTATGTGTAAAACCTGGCATTCACTAATGTTGTACTTACACATTTGTTGAGAGAGCTGGCACACAAGAAACCAGAAATCTCTATTCGTATTTCCAGTTACAGACTTCTGAAGTTAGACTATGTTGATACTAGTGACAAAAAGGATAAAAACAAAAAACAACAAAAAAAAAAAAGGAAGAGGAGCAGGAAGAGAGAGAGAGAGAGAGAAAGAGAGAGAGAAAAAGAGAGGGAGGGAGGGAGGGAGGGAGGGAGGGAAGGAAGGAAGGAAGGAAGGAAGGAAGGAAGGAAGGAAGGAAGGAAGGAAGGAAGGAAGGAAGGAAGGAAAGAATCATACATTTGTATTTTTCAGGGAATGAACAACATATAAGCTAGCTGCAGTCTGCTTATACATATGCAAAATCAAATGAATAAATAATCAAAACTTAGTTTGTAGCAAGGGTCCAAAAATATATGTTGTATTCTTCATTACCAAAAACAAAAGAACTACTTTTTCCTATATGTCCTCCTGAAAATCCCTGACTCATCTAAATTTTCATAAAATTCAAAATTTATTCTCTAGCAGATCACCTTAGGGAATTATCCCCTTTTTGGAGTAGCAGCTAGTATCCAGAGAACTTATTGTGATGTCAGAAAGCTCAAATTAATTGTACACAAGAAAGGTTTATACTATTGAATATAACTATTTGAAGTGTCTTGGATTCCCTCACCTGGCCTTGGATTCCCTCACCTGGCTCCTACTCCAAGAAATCCCAGTTTCCCATAGGTCCAAACACACCTGCTGGACATGTCTCTTATATCTCATAGTATCTCAAATAGGGTAAAATAACTCAAATTATTACCTATGTTTAGGTAAATGATTCCTGCCCTTAACTCTGTCATTCCTGCCCTAAATGACTCCTGCCCTAAATGCTGGCATTTTGGGCACACCAAGATGACAGCATTTAAAGTTTGGTTTCTTAAACTGGAGTTAAAGCTTGTCCTTAAGGCTGAACAAAATGCCATCTATATATGCAATCTGTCTCTATTGTCCAAAATATGTACTCAGTCCTAGATGAATTCTTGAATATTTTCATAACTCCAAATTCCATTTTCTGAAGTTGATAATTTACAATAATCAACTTCAGAAAAAATGATAGGAGCTGTAGCATGGAGGAAATACACTGGGAGCCAAGGGTGACGCCAATGGGGCACAGTATCACAAGAGACAGCAGGAAGTGCCAGGGACTGTTAACAGAGTCCATCAACAGCCTGCAACACAGCATGTGAGGTGCCAGGGCCTGGGTAGCAAGGAACAGATAAAGACAAAGGCAGAGCTGAGAATAATTACACTTATGATATAGCTCAGGCAGGGACTATGTGCTTGAACCAGGGCTGTCATGAGCTCTTGGGGCCATGGGAATGGTGTTGGGGGTGAAGTGAATGGCATTGGGCTTGTAAGGGAAATTAAAACCTACTGGTGTCCTCATGTTCTGACATATATATATTTTTTTTTTAATAAAAAATAATAAAAAAAAATCTGTTTGGAAACTATAAGTAGATTGCCACCAGTCCTCAATCAAGAGGTGGGCATATTATGCTTTTCTAGTACTTACTATAGATTGCTGTTTCCTTATTTTTTTTCAACAGCAATAGTTAGACCTAAATATGTTGGATCAATTGCTTTCTGGTTGACTAGAATGGAAGGGTTGTAAGTCACAGCTTTTGTTTATAGCCTTCCCTATGGATCCATCTCATATCTAACTGACATAGACTCTGTTTAGTTTGCAGGTTCCTGAAAATCCATTCCTTAGACACTTGGCTCTTCTTTATATCATATTGAGAGCCAAAGTGTTTATTGGCTGCTAAATTGTCCAGGAAGTAAGCTGGCAACAGATGGGATGATGTTTCTCTGGTTTAGTGGAAGTATGCCTAAGAAGGCGGGGGGGGGGGGGGGGGGGAGACCAAAAAAAAACTTGGCTTTCTACTTGCTGTTCCTCATCTATAACAAGAAGGAAAAAAAAAATCCTACATTCAGAAGCTATAAGTATGTATAAGATGTAGGAATCCTCAGATATTATGTTATAAATTCCACAAAGATATATTTAATATAGAACTATAGAAAATTTAGAGATCAGGAACAACTTTTTAATAGCCTGTCAAGCTGAGTATTAAAAAACATAGAGATAGTTTGAATTGTTCCCAGTCACTCACTCAATCAATCAACTACAAAACTGTTAAGTAAACCTGAATGATAAATTAACATGAGGAAATAATAATTTGCCTATAGACATTTAGCAAATAGAAATTATTAATTAAGGCATTTATGTCAAATATTCACTCAGCTTTTGTTGCTCAGAATTCAGCAGTTTTTGCATGCATAACACAGACACTTCAGTAGAGGTCAGGGATATATATATTATTCATTTTTTCTTAAAACAGTTACAACTTCAGGAAAAAAAAAAATGTTGCATACTATATAAAATGATTACCCTACATAGCATGTCATATAAAAGAAAGAGGGTTCAAGACTAGCATTTTAAACAAAATAAAAATAACCCCCCCCAAAAAAAAAATTGAAGACATGTTCATGTGGGTTACCCCTGTAGCACCCCTAAGCACTACAGACACTTGCTCAAACCCCCACAGTGGGAGGGGAAAGAGACAGGACAAAACTTTCTCACTCTCACAACTTTCTCACAACTCGTGGGTTGAGATAATTGTTGTGTGAATGGGTTCTATAAGGTGCTTAGGGGTGTGGAGGGAAAACCAATCAACAAACCACAGACTGGGGAAGGGTAAAATATATATCAAGGTGTAAAATGCGAAAATATTCCAAAGTACAGTCTTGTTGAAGCCTTCAGAATAGATACATGCAGTCTGCTTTAAACTGGCTGGACCTGTCCAAGTCCACCAGCACATACCAGCGTCAACAGTGGAAGGCATACCTTGGAGAAACTCTAAGAAGGAGGTGGCTGTTCATGTGGACAACTAATATAGGATTATATATATACATTTGCTAAACAAAAGACCCCTTGAGTGACTTTTCAAACACCTGACAAGAAGCCACTGGTGACTCAGCATGACTCTCTGTTCCTAAGTCAATAGCTGGGGTTCGCATCCCAGCTGTGTCCTGGGAGGCTGTGGAATGTCCTGGACAGTCTGATCTAACTTGGAAGCAAGGGTTGGACTAGCTGAGTCCAACTGACAGATCCCTTGCAACTCAAATTCTGCAGTTATACTGTTAATATTCTTAATTGAACTTTATTGACAGATGATAACTTTCCCAGTTTATAGCAGAAAATTATTTGGTTTTGGCACTGAATGAATTTAAGTGCTGCTTAAAATATCTAAGTGCTGGGGCCCTAGTGATCTCTGTTGTGCATATATACAAAACCATTCTTAAAATAAAAACTGATTTTTCTGGTTTTCTGAAGATGAAACATGGATGAAAAAGCAAAGAATATTACTGTTATTTTGAAATAACAAAAGCTGTTTTACACACATAAATCCTTTTGCTCATATTCCAGCATTTATGTATAGTCTGTGCTACCCATTTCCTTTATCTCTAAAGCCAGGATGCAGTTATTAGATGTTGTGAAGAGCTTTATGTTGGGCTTTTGCACAAAATATATATTTATTTTCCATAGGAAGGGAAATAAGACAGGTAAAATACTTTTGACTTTATTCCCTGGTTAGAGGGAAATTGTACCAATCTATTCTCTGATGAAATCAGATAGAGACCTTTGGTAGGTATTGAAATTCCAATGATGACTCTCAAATAAAAGATGCACTTCTGTTTGGTTTTATGCTGATTTTTTTTTTTTTTTCATGTCAGAATGCTAGTGAATAAAGGAGATGCCATGGTCCAACAAAGTTTTTTGTAATTAAATAATTAAATAAAAATAATGCAATTGAGTAAACTGATGAAGAGTTAGGTAAGTTAAGAGAAGCAGTATATTAGAAGGCTGTTCCATTCTAATCAATAATGGAATTTAATCAAACAATCATCTTTCTAATAATAGACAAAAGGAATTAGTAGCTCAAAAAGCAAATAGTTTCATCAGTGAATACAAAACCTGATGTAGAGCTAGGAGACAAAGTTAAATAAGTGCCTGGTAAATGTCTGAAAAAAATATGGCAAAATTCCATATCTACTATATGGATACTAATCACAATTTCTTTACTTTCGGGGAAATTCATTTTTAATATGACTCTATATTCATCCATTCCATCAGAAACTGTGAATTCTCAAATGGAGGTTATTTATTTGCTATCAGTATCAGGGTTGGTACTAAATACTTCAAATCCTTTTTCAGTATTATTTACTGTTTGTTACAAATGTATATGTCAGGGGTCTATTTTTGTTAAAATAAATATTATGGTTACACACTTGGTAAAATTCTGAGGTTGGGAACCTTAAATAATGTCCTGACTTTGATCCGTTAAAGCAACCAACAAAATGAAAACAAATTAGAGGTTTTTTTTGTTTGTTTGTTTTTAATAAAAACTCTCGTATTTGTCTGGTTTATTCACAAAACATAATTTGATCAGTTATGTTTCATTTTAGAAGCTTAGACTGAAATATATAGGATAAATCTAGTTTGTAGACATTTTGCTCTTCACTGTAATGTCCTAGGTATAATTCCAATAATAATAATAATAATAATAATAATAATAATAATAATAATAATAATAATAGTGGTGTGTAATATTTTAGAAAACAACTAACTGCCTTTTTATATCGATACTTTATAAAGCATGAAATTATATTCTTTGGAGTTTGAAAGTTTAGTATAAACTGACCAGAAATAATGATATATTCTGAACTGCATACAAGTTCAACACACTGGTTGAATTGATTTGCACTGGTTGTCATGCTTACTTCAATCTAAGATATTGTATACATGTTTAAGCAGTATTCAAATGCAACTAACATGAATAGAAACAGTTGGAGTTAGTTACCTTTAAACTGAAGATCAACTTTCCTGCAAATTAGAAGAAAATAACAGTATACAAATCCATCATATTCTCCCACATCATTCCATGAATTCTGTGCATCTAGAGAAATTGAGAAGGCAAAGAGAAAGTTGCAAAGGATAGCCATGGTGAAATTCCTCTGATAAAGTGTGTGTTGTCTGAATACATGTGGCTTCAAGCAACAAGTAAGGTGCTTTTTCAAAGTAGTTATAAAAGTAAGCATATTGGTTTTGTTTTGTTTTGTTTTGTTTTATTAAAATGAGTACAAATTAAAGCATATAAGGTTTCAATATTAGTTCAGGATGAAGTAAACTGTCACTAAAAAAGCATCCTTGAGTCTCTCAGGAGAGAGAGACTTCAGCTCTAGCCTCTAGCTGCTGTTACCTTAAAATCGCTAACACAGAGGTTCATGTAGCTGCATGATGAACTCATCTGGTTAAAAATAATTTTGTCTGGGTTCCTGAACAGTTCCCCTGGGATCACTTCTCTCATCAGCAGCTTAAATTCAGGAAATGAAAGGTGCATATCCATAATCATTGCAACAAATTTAAATTGAGGCTGCTGTGATCTTAGCTGCTTCTTCCATCTCCAGCTATACACTCTACTGCATTGCCCTGCCATTATGTCTTCATGTCTTCTGTTATCACATCTTGAAACAATTTAGGGAGCTAAATGGATAAAAATTCTTCTGGCAAAAGAAAGAAAGAAAAAGTATTATTCCTTAGTTGGCTCAACTCCCTGAAACAGTTTGGGATTTAGGACCCTTGGGAATGGTAAGACGATGAATCAGGGGTGGTTCAGGCTGGATATTAGGAAAAGATTATTCACCAAGAGGGTGGTTGGGCACTGGAACAGGCTCCTCAGAGAAGTGGTCACAGCACCAAACCTGCTGGAGTTCAAGAAGCATTTGGACAATGTTCTGAGGTATACAGTTTAATTTTGGGATGGTCCTATATAGAGCCAGGAACTGGACTCAATGATCCTTGTGGGTCCTTTCCAGCTCAGGATATCCTATGATTTTTATGATACTGTGATTATACTCAGGCACTCAGACAGTAGAAGGAAGAAATAAGGGAAATAAGTAATGAGTAGTGGCAAAAAAAAAAAAAAAAAAAAAAAAAAAAGACCATGACAGCCTGCATTTACAGGAGATTGCTGTAAGCATCACTATGAGATATTATTTTTAGTTCTGCTGGTTAAAAGAAAGGCAGAGCTTAGATAAAAGCATTAGAGTATAAATACACCAGGATTTTTCTTTTTCTTATGTGAGATGCCCACCTAAAATTGGGTGAGAAACAGGTGAGATACTGAACAGTAGCTGATATATCAACCAGTTTGAAAGGCTGGCATAAGACTCCATGTTGAATCAGAGGACCATGATGTCCATTTGAGCCTACATTAGCAGCAAATTCTCCACCAAAGAGTTAGATTGTCAATTAATGATCCTTTTTTTTTTTTTTAACTGAGATCCCTGTACAAACCAAAACATTTTAAGTATTCATGTCATCAGACTGTAAAAGTAAGAGTATTTGAACTTTCTGCTCTTCCCTGGCAAGGTACAAAACCCCTGGCAAAAAAACACTGGCCATTTGTGTTTTCTTACAGTAATGCCAGTATTACCCAGCTTCAGGCATGTGAAGAGACAGAAAAATCCCAGCTCACTTTTTGTTTTGGATCACCTCTGCACAGTAATGAACTTACCAGACTGCTTACAGCAGCTTTGGGGCTAGTTTGCACTGGCTGTGGGAACAGCATCACTAAAACCTGGCCCTCAATCTTCTAATAAAAGGAAAGCTCCATGATAATTTTTCTGTTGCTGTGGCTACATCAAGTCATAGACCAGAGAAAATCTACTGCAGAAAAAGGAAAGACATAGAAATATTTCCTGTGTTCTCTGGTGCATTTCTACTACTCATTATCTCAATTATCAATTACTTTCAGCTAACTCCAGTGACTATATCAGCTGCCTAGAGTGATAAGAGAAATAAGGATCCCACAGTGATGTTAAGTAGGCAAGCTAAACAGCAATACTGTATAAAATATTTCCTTTTTTATACAAGAATATGGCTACACTTGATCTCACTGAAGTCCCAAAACCCTCACTTCAGAGAGGCTTACTCAGGCTCTAAATCAAGGAAGCTGAGGATATGTTACTTTCTAACAATCTGTTCTTTCAAGTTAAAAACAGCTGAACATGATCTTGCTAGCTCCCAGTGTGGTGCTGTGGCTGAAAGGGCTAATGTGATTCTTGGCTGCATAATCAGGGGAATACTCAGCTGGAGTAGGGAAGTTATATTACTGGCATAAAAGCATAAATGTTTATGTTTACTCAGGGGCTTGAGGTACAAACTGTAGTATACACATCCCCTAGAGGGACAGCTATTCTCCATGACTGTAATGTTGAAAAACAAAAATAAGCAACAAACAAACAAAAAAAGTAAGAAAAAGAAACTGTTTACCACAGCAGGAAAACATCTCACATGAATTTAGGTGCCAAACAATAGATGCTAGGATCTGAAAATTTTGACTTCTGCAACATTTTTGTTACTCTCATGTCACACATACAAGCTTTTCCTACAGAAGTTTGAATAATGGATGAGGAACAGAGTAAGAAATGTATATTACTGTACTGCATCTGGGCTTGACTCTTTAGCCTTCTTAAAAAAAGGTTTAACATATAACAGCTTAGAAATGTTTAGTCAATATCTAATTATACAGAAAGGAAAAATAAACTGAACTTTGATATGTTTAAATATGAACACGTGAAAGAAAAACAAGCAAGCAAAACAAGAAAAAACACTAAACAGCCAGAGTTCCCATCTCTTTTTCAAGCTTGTCTTCATGTCCGTTTCCCTTTACCTCTTTGGGAAGAAACACTACCTTCATCCAATATTGGATCAAGGTAACAATACCAAACTTTTACATCAGCTTTTTCATCATTAGAGTTTATTTATGGACAAAAACCAAACAAACAAACAAACAAGTGGAACCAGTTGCTGATGGCCATTCAGCAAAGCAATGAATGACGATGGAAACACCTGGTAATCCTGGTCTCGTTTTCCCAGGTTAATATTTACCCATCAGACCATGCTGTTTCTGTAAGATCACAAACGCATTTTGTCTTTGAAGCATGTTATCCGTTACTTTTGAAGAGACTTCTTTTAATAAAACACAAATCAAATACGTCTAAAATAAATCAAACATAGCAAGGCTTTGAAGCTGATCCCAAGAGGTCCTGATAACACACTCTGCATTTCAGTATGAATTTCATGCATTTCAGATAACATACTCTACATTTACAAATGCTGGTGATCTCATTGGGAGTTAAGGATACTCAGGATCTCACCTAGGATTTGAATCCAAAGAACAAATCTCAAATAAAAATGAAATAAAATTCCATATAGGGCACCAAGGTGAAAGGTGGAAATACACTGTGAGCTTATTCTGCCCCTTATATTGAAAACAGCAGTTGGCCACAGGCACAGTCTGAGTGTCTCATCTTTTAACTATAGAGAAGCAAAATATGGACCCTCAGGCTTCCTATTCTTATAAGTCAAAGATGCTAATGATGTGTCTGCCTACCAATGTGACAAAAAGTGCTGCTGCTGAGACCCTTTCTTTGAAGCAAAGTACAATTCAAAAACTTTCATTTTGTCACTGAAAAACCCTACTAAAGCTCTGACATCTTTTCTGACCTCACATCAAGTGTTATAATATAATCCTAGTGGGAGCACCAGAAGTTCAATATCCACTAAACTTGATGAAAGAGTTAACACAATAATGACTTTTATAATTAAAAAGAACTTCAACACAATAGCTCAAAATCCAAATATGTCATTTTTTCCTCTTTATAAGCCAACCACTGCATAATTAGCCTATTCTGTATTTTTTAAAAAATATCTGAATGCTTTTCAGTAGATACTGATGATCCCAAGGTTCTTTGCTGAGATCTTAAATGCCTTTAACTTGAACTACAATATGCAGAGATGATTGCCAGATTGAAGACTTTGTTTACAGCCATGGTGCTGAATGGTTTTTAGAAAAAGAACATTTCTGAAGAAGAATTGTAAATTAAATGATTGCAAGGTGCTGAACATGAAGTTCAATGTCAAGACATTACCTCAGCCAAAGCAATTTGAACAGGTATTCATTTTTTTTCAAACGTACCTTTTATATCTGGGAAACAAGGTTATTGGCTTAATGAAATACTCATTGCAATAGAAAATACGGTATTGAATCATCTGGTGATTTCAGTCTTCACCTTATACTGTAAAAGATTTTAAAAGATGAAGAATAAAATTTGTACTGAAAGATGACAGTAAGGGATTTGAAACTACCAATTTTCTATTCTGCGTTTGGGCAATTTAAAAGTGAAAATAATAGCCTCATTAACTGTCAGTCTTCAGAGGCATGAAATTCACGTTTAAGATCCGTATCCTTTCTGCTAGTTATCAAGAATACAAGACACTAGGAACTATGATTCTGCCTAATTTAAAATCTTTGTGTCAAAAGAAGTAATGAAAGATTGGATATGACAGAGGTGAATGAAGCTGTTGTTCTTTTAACTTTATTTGACTCTCCATAACAATCTTTCTCACCCTTTGTTACAGCTCTACTTTTTTCTTATCCAACAGCACCACCAAGTGCCACTACGGATTTCTTTTTTCTTTTAATAACGCTCCCCCAAAAATATTTGTTTTTAGTTGAGAGTACAGTTCTGAAAATATTAAATCTTATTAAGGACTCCAATAAAGTTAATTTCAATGGGTTTGTGGTTCCTGGAGCTTCAGTTAGTCTTTGGAAGCATTTCTCATGATTAAGAGAGTGAGATCTTTTATACATGAATATAAATACCTATATTTAAATCAGTATATTTATAGTTACATGTTAAAAATTATATCATTCTGTTATGATATAACAGAATGGCTGATTTCTAGTATCACAGCATAAAGGACAGGCTCCACGTCACCCTGTCTCCCATTCAGTTGTCTGTTATGTGGCTATTCTGTACTGCAGGCAGTTTCCAGGAGCATGGTTAAAGGCATATTAAACTTTTCAGTGCACTTGGGTTTATGGGTTTCAAGCATGCTCCAGAAGACTATTTCTAGTCCACTTCATGCTGATGTTTGACAGATCTTTCCAGTGTGTGAAGTCTGTGTAAGGCTTCACAGCCTTAGGGTGACCCACAGCAGACACTGTAAACAGGAAGAAGGGCATTGGGTCTTTTGAACTTCTACACAAAGTGTAATCTTTCACTGCTATCACCTATACAAGTTCAGTTTTAAAATAAACAATTAAACTGTAATTGATGCTTTGAAAGAGTCTTTGCAGTTGCTTTGGAGATGACTACTAAGATTAAGGATGAGGCTCCTGTTTCCTATGGAAAATAAAATCTTCTCTGAATCATTTTTCATTGGCAAGGTTTTCCTAACATCCCAGCTGAATGCAGCATTTTGGACCTGCACTCTGAGGTGCCTTATTCTGCCAATTCCCAGTGCAGGGAGCCTAATTTTTGAGTTTTCAGTCTGTTATCCAGGAGCCAAAGCCTTTTACTAGCTTTTGCATGCTGTCTCTCCAGCCTAATGAATATTTAGCTAGACTATGCACAGTGGAACAGACTGAGAAGGATGACTGAAATTACCCCACTGCAGTACATGCCCTAATTTAATGCATTCACATGGGAAGTGCAGGTTACTATCCCCAGAGGCAAAGAAAAGAATTGAGTCTTGGTTTCCTATATCCTGAATGGATTATCTAATCACTGAGCAATCAAAAAGGAGCAGGGCTGAGATTTGTGCTAGCTTAAATCCAGTAGATATTTTGTGAAAGTATCTACCAAATAAGATATGGAAACAGAGATGATTTATAGATATGTCAGGTACAAAAAAAAAAAAAAAAAAAAAAAAACTATTTTTTTTTTCTTGTGATCCACAAGGGACGTTAGATCAGAATTAGTATTTGAGGACGCTTTCAACCTTGTAATAGTGAATAATGTTTCCCCTAGTTCTGGGAAGCCCAGAAATCTCTCAGTCTCTCATTTCCCTCCTCTTCTTTTATTCCATCCATTGAAAATATAGTTTAGTGCAATTAAACTATGTTTTTGTTTTAGCTGTTCTTAATAAACAGATCACTTAAATTGCATGGCTTGAGTTAGTATGCTTTGGGTCAGGAACTCTGGGGAACTTGCCAACTATGTCACAAATGTTCTTACTTAGTAACTTCATTAGAGTACTAAAGAGGGAACAAACATCATGGTAATACCATTTTCAAATTGTATTTATTCGGGAGACCTTTCAAACCCTAACAAGGACATAAAGATAATAAAAGAGAGGCTGGAAATTTTGAATAAATGGACGTAGAAACCAAAATGAAATTTAGAGGAAAAAATAAATAAATAAGCTATCACATCTAAGGAAAAAGAAAACCCTAAATTCCTACTTTGCACCCAACAGGAGGGATGGAAGTTAAATAGATCAGGGAATGATGGTAGATGAAAGTTGCATATTAATTTGTAAAGCAACATGACAAAGAGCAAGCATAATGTAATTTATGATAGCATATAAAAGAAGCATTGAGTCATAGAAAAAGCTGTTATTTCATTTGGGAGACAATTTCCAAGCTTAGGGTAAACCCATATTACAGAAACAGTACTAGAATAGAAAGCTGAATAACCAACATAAACTTGACCCATTTTTCATGACAATCCATGGTGTGGAGAAATCTGCATCATTTTATAAACAGCTGTCCTTTCACATAGCTGAAATGGCTTTTTATATAGTGTTGCTCTTAAAGCTATGTGTTACTTGATTCTCACATCCAAGCTGCTTGGAGTTAGCTATGGTCTCCCAGACAGTGCCTGATGCAGCTCATGGAACAGCAGTAACTACAGATTTCTTCTAGCAGTTATTGTAGATGTGATTTCTTGCTTAGTGATATGGGCAAAGTGTAGGCTGTGCCATGTGCTTGCTGAGAAGAAGCTGGCATATCCCTGGTATACCCTAATATAAACATAACACTGTAAGACCAAGTCTTTTGTCCTTTCTTATTTGCTATTACAGACATACCCTCAGACAAATCTACTTTGCTAAGTGCATAGGACCCAGGGTGTGACCCCTAGCACCAGGACACACGGTGAGAAGCAGCTTGCAACAGCACTGCTCAAGGCTTTCTGTGGAAGGGAAAGGGATTTTATACAAATATTTTACTGTGCATAATCTACATAGTACGTGTATATGTATAAATATTTATACATACTTACTATGTATATAGAGCACAAGGTCTTCTAGGCCTCCTGCATCTCTTCTAAGACCAGTGCTGCATCTAGCATAAAATTTTGCTATATTTTACATGCCATGTGGAGCACATAATACGTGTGTGGGGACCTGTAAGTGTGCCAAATCTGCCGAGCACTTTGGAACACTGCATAAGGTGGGTCAAACCATATGTTTATGTTATCTTATTTACACTACTTTTTGTGACTAGTGCCTAGAGTCAGAGCTCAATCTATGTTTTATTTAGGAATACTCCAGTTCCTTGAATCGAAGAGAGATCTCAGAAGTGAAATAAAATACTTATTGCTTCAAGGCAGAAGGTCCTGGTTCAGTAGAAGAAAGGTAAATTATTCCACAACATAGCAATACCAACACTGAAAATACCATTGTCTATGATAAGAAAATCAGACCTACTGTTAGGTGGCTATAAAGTAACTCTACTAAAACTGTAACTCTGAACATCTCTGTAAATAGGGTCACAAGTATTATCCTCAAATTCTGGGCAATACAAACTATGCTCTGTGAATCCTAAAAGCAAGGAAGAGATTCTCCCCAGTAAGTTATAAAAAAGAGAAAACCTCTTAGATATATTTCAAAGCATCAAAGTACAAAACCAGTGGTGAGTTACCTGGAATAGTAAAAGAAGTGTCTCAGTCTGACAGTCCAATATTTTGAAAGAGAAAATATAAATCTAATGACTGTTGTATGAAAAGAACAAATAAAGTAAAAAAAAAAAAAAAAAAAAAAAGCTTGCTGGAGAATGTCAACAATGAAGTAGACAACTAAAGAAAGATTAAATATTTTAAATTAAGAATTATTCTTACACCCCCTTAAAATTACCACTGCAAATGATGACCTTTCAACGTTGGTCAAAAGTTATTGCAATTCATTCCTTTAAAAGTGGGAGGTCTGTTTAGGAATAATGTTATTTTTCAGTAAAAAATGGCTTAATCGTAGTGTGTGTATATATATTTATACACATATATATATTAAACCCACTGTTTAAATGAAAATTCTCTTTAAAAGCCAACACGGGTCTATACTTTATATGTCATTACTCCTTTCTGAATACACACAAACACATATGCATTGTCTCTTTCAGAAAATGAGACTTTAATGAGAAACTAAACTACTAATGCCAAAGGACATTATTAAAATTTATGTTTTAAAAATATTGCACAAAATTAAGTATAACTTTTCAGTTATCTCAGCTGAATAAAAAGCTAACTAATGAACTATATTGAGAAAAATAATACAAGTAGATGATTTTTTGTTTAATTTAAGAAAGAAGATATAAACCTACAGTAATATGCCCTGATATGCAGATCAATGTCAGATCTTTAAGAATAGCATTAAGTAAATGAATCAAAACCAAATTTTCATTTATTTAGCCTGTCATTAGTAATAGCAGAACAACTAGGTATATCCATTATTTATTTTGCTTATGTAAATATGTTATAATTAAATGGTGTTGTATTGGAAATCCTACATTTGTGAAAGTTATTGTTTTTTGGTTTCTAGTAAAAAAAAAACACCAACAAAACAGAATAAAGCCTGAAAAAAATATTTTGGATAAGAATTTTGGTAATTTCTGAAAACACTTTCCAAAACTCCTGCTTCTAGAGAGACAAGTGCTTTTCTTTTTCTCTATTATAACTTAAATATAATTAGTTTGTATGATTTGTTATCACGAAGCACAATGTAAAATCACTTGCCTTATATTGATATTTAATAAGGAGTTTTACTCTTGAATGTCATAGCCTTTTCTTCCTTCATATAAACTATATGTAATTGCAATATTGTCTTTTAAGCTTCACAGTCATTAAACATTTTGTAATGACACATGATAAGAAACAATGTTAAAGGTCTTTCATGATAAATTTTATAAGTAATTTGTTTTGAAAGGTGCTCAAAAAAATCATAAAAGTGGTGTGAAACAGATTAAAAAAAAAAAAAAAGAAAAAATCTATTGCATTCCTTTTAAAAAAGTAGCTTTTAAATTACTTTTCATTATTAGTAACAGATGGAATATCTCTCCTGTATGTTTTTTTTTTCATTTGTTATTTCTTTTATTTTGATTTCCTTTTCTATCCCACTGTACCTCTGAATAGAACTGAAAATGAAGATTTTTTATAGTAAATTTGACAATAATAGATCCCATGTATACTATACTTACCAAATAATACATGTATACAATACTACCAAACCATGTCAAATATAGCCATCTTAATAATTGTTTCATAACTAAATGCATTATCACAAAGATATTTTTTTAAACATTTTTATGATAATAAATACTGAATTATATCAGATTTTCTTATAAGAACAGTCATTATTTAGATAAGTTTTCTGTGTCGCTGTTTAAAGATATAATGAGTACACAACTGTAACCTAAGAATTTTGACCTTTCATAATTACACAGAGGGAGAAAAAACACAGCAATATAGTTTGTCTCTTCAGAAAAACAATTCAGAATAGAAAAGAAGCAAATCCATAATCTTAAATTCAAGTAACAGAATTCAAGAAAATAACACTTGCCCACTTAATGGTATATCCTTATAACAGGATATCCATGTGTCTCTGATCACAGTTAATTAATGTTTTATAGTTAACATATGGCATGTTCGATAGTTAGATTATCTCTTGGGTTTAATCTGAAATGAATCAGAGCTACTTGTCTGTAGTTGGTGGAGAGCCATTCTTGTTTGTATGCTAGGAGAGGAATGAATCAAGTTTGGGGGACATTGTTTACTCTGTTCATTATACACCAAGTAAGATGATCCAGAACACCATCACGCACCTTTTTGCTCTTAGCAAAATCTTTACCCCTTTTCATCTTCCATAGTTTGCTTTTATTTTCTTAGTATCTCCAGTGTTTGGCTAACTGGACTCTAAAAATGAACTACAGCACACTCTGCAATTTTTAAAGTAAAAACGGAAAAACTGAGCCTGCCTATTTTAAATGCTGAAAAGCATTCAATTTTATTCTGAGCTCCCATGAGCCAGGATGATCTCCATGGTAGCAGGAAATTGTGGTTAAATTAAAGGATGTCTTAATAGTGTAGTAGTAGTAAGAGTGTAATGTCTTAATAGTGTAGCATTTGGGGAGTTATCAATACAAAACTGAATAAAGAGTTGTTTGTCTTAGTCTGAACCATCTTTGGACAACCACTGAATTTTAAGTAGTTTGCAAAGACAAACAAAAAGCAGCCCACTTTTATTTAAGAATGAGTGAGGTTCATCCAGATTTTCTTGAGTCTTCAGTCAGGCTTCAGAACTCTCTCTGATTCTGGCATCACGTCTGTCATTAAATCCAAACTGCAATGCTTGGTAGGCAGTTAAAATACAAGCTAGCTGGCAAGAATGCACAAAACTTTTATGAATTGCATGAACCAGCTCAGTGTGAAAATGTTCTGATAAGAGAAACCACTGCATTCATACAGGATGTATTTAGAAGTTTAACATGTCTATCAACAAAATCATTCCTCAATTAACATTGTCTCATCAATTAACAAAAACACTGACCAACTAGTTCTGTGACACCCACCCTTATAAGCAGGCAAGAGTCGTTAGGAGAGAGGGAAAAAAAAAAAAAAAAAAAAAAAAAAGCAGGCTGCCAGGACAAAGAGGAGCCATGGGAATGCAGCTGCAAATCCTTACAGAGCAGCTATGAAGGCAATGAAAAATCACTGCTGAGGCAAGGGATAAAAGAAAGAGAGAGGTTTGTAGCCATGTCATAAAAGAGAAAGAAAAAGGTGTACTGATAAGAGAGAAAGAAATCAAAAACCACAAGGAAATATTAACAGATGAGAAATAGGAGAAAGGTAGTAAAGCAACACAGCCTTAGGACAACTATATTATTTTTAATTAATTCAAATGATTTCATTTATTAAGTTTCCTTTGGAAGAAAATGGAAGAGCTAGGGAAGAGCTGGCAGGCTGATAGTAGTAGGGAGAAACAATAAAACATTGTCCTGATAAGAACAGAAGAAAAAGAATCTTCTCAGTAATTTTAAATGTTGGCATTTAGGGGGAAAAATTGCCATGACTTCAGACTGTGATACTGGCATTGCTTATTGCCATGGAAATGGGTAAGGCACTATCATTTCAAAATAATCGCTTGGCTGCAGGATCAAATGCAAGAAAGAATGTTTACTGTGAAGGGCAGAATCTCTTGTTTAAATGCAAATACTCTTGCCTCTGATTTTTACTTTAAAAACAAATAATAAGAAAGATTCTGAAAAAGCATTGTTGAAGGAATGGCTCAGAATGATTCTAAGATACAGAAAGTATATATGACACCAAATTGAACTGGGGAGGAAAAAATAATCTCCTGTTTTATTTTATTGAAATTTCACTGTGATCAATTAAATCTAAAAATTAAAGTACTCTACTATGCAATAAAGCTTTAAAGGAAACTTTAAACTGTTTGTTTAAACAGCTTTTTGTTTGTTTGTTTGTTTATTTTTGCCAAAATATGCCAAAAGCTAATTTTTCATCCAAAAGCAGAAAGTCACTGGAGGAAAAAAAAAAAAAAAAAAAAAGGATTAGATCCAAAATGAGATTCTGGCAGTTGACTCCCACATTAGAAATCAAACTCTGAATTATGTATCTGGCATCTCTATGTAAAACACAGGGAAAACTACATGTGTCTGTTCTTAATTTTAAAATTGGTATGCTGTGTTTCAAGTTACACAGACTACCCATTTAAAAAATGCTGCATATGCACTGCTTTCTAAGTTTCTCCTTGTAATCTTTTCTAAGTTTCATCCTGCAATTTATATTTTCAGAGCATTGTGTTCATTATACAGTATATAAAGTACGTATTTTCTGTTTTTCAGAGAATTTATCCTTTTTTTTTCTTTTTTTCAAAATCAGAAGAAAGAACACAACACTTTTATTTCTTTTTTTTTTTTTTCCTATTTTCAGTGATAATGGTAGTCAATCTGATTTATTTTCCTTCTTCCATTTTGTGACAATCTGGGTTAGTCATTTCAACACAGAAAGAGATGTATCTTTAATTCTTCTTCACATCAAGAGATTCAAACTTAGATCTAAGAACTCATAGAAGATTGCCCTGATATGCAGAGAGAAGAAAAACTGTCATTCTCATTCCTTGCTTTAAAAGCACACTGCTTTTTTAGTCACTCACACTGAGTAATTAATATGAATTACCCAGAGAGACAACAGAAATTCACTTCTTCCTCGATTTGAGTATAGACATATAAACTAGGAGCTGCTTGAGATTATGCACCAAATGCAAGTGTTTTTTGAGATGCCTCATATAATTCATCAGGACTGCAGCTGCCACTTCAAAAAGAAGTGGGTCTCTTGTAGGTCCTGTATCATATCTTCTAACTGTGTACAGATGACTCAAGCATTTCAAACTACATCTGACAACAGCAATTCAGAGTATTACTTTGTTCTGCAGGGAATCATTTCTAGCTTCAACTAGAACTTCATACCAAAACCAGGCACTTCTCAAAAATCCTATTCATCTTAATGAGATCCACAACCTGTAATTATCTCATGAGAATAAAGGTAAAATTCATTATACGTAATGTAGCTCTCTAAAAATTAAGCCTAATCTAAGAAAGCCCTCTGGGTTTCTTCTACAGTAAGTAGGCAGAGGTAGGTATCTACAAAGTGGAGATTTGAATATTATGCTACTGGATATGTAGGAAATACTGCCTTCTGGAGCTGTTTGTCTCCATGAACTATATAAAAAACAACTATGAGATTAAACCAAGACAGCTGAAGTTAACAGAAGTGAATCTCACCCCAAATATCAACTATTTATTTGAATACTTGGAAAAAGATTTGTTCTTTCAATTTAAAATAGAATCTTGAGTTGTTACTCTGCACCCTTCAGCAGGAAAGCTAAATTCTAATATCCATAGTTGGATATGAAGAAAATGGATGAAATCTGAAAAATCTGAGACTGTACAGAATATAATGCAAAATTCACAAGACTAAAAAGAAAACCAGCAACAAAACTGCATCAGAAGAGCTGGCAATTACTGTAGTAAAGTTTCTATGAAGGAAAAATGAATTTAATGTAAAACAAGGTCTTTTGTAGAGCCTAAGTGTCTTGAATTGAATTTCTTAAATATTAGTCCTTTGATCCTATTATTCTCCTAGACAGAAGTGACTTCAAACTGTATTGCAAGCTGAATCTTTTCTTACATAAAGAACATCACAAATGAGTGTTGTTAGTTGATTATTCCATTCTGGAGTAAGTCAGAATCTGTATAGTTGCCTACAGCACATTGTTATCACAGCTTGCTAATAAAATAAAATAGATATCACTTTTGGACGTTCCTGTGTTCCTAGGCTTATAAATTTCTCCAAAAGTTAAATAGTATTCTCCAATAGTAACAAAAAGAACTTGACATGAACAGCTGGAAAACTCATTTTGAGAATATCAGTAGATAGTTTTTGATATATATTTCTGCCACTTTAACCTTGCACAAAGCAAGTTTATATTTTCAGTGCACATCAAGGCTGTCCTTGGAGTACACAGATGGTTCTGTAAACCGTATGGCACCAAAACCTCTTTACTGTATGTAGTTGATATGGAAACTGCATCATCAAAAAATGAAAAGTATTGTGGGTAAATGTCTGTTCCTAAGGTTTCATTCAGAACATTTATTTACAGATGTATTATGTGTTTAACAAAAAATAAATAAGATTTTACAGTACCTCATTAGACCAGTTTGCCCACAGCGTTAAAAACAAATTAAAGCTGATGTTGTACTGCAATGAACAGGAGAAACTGACCTGGCATTCACAACTGAATAAACAGTGTTCAGCATCTGGTAGGCAATGATTACCCTCACGCATTCAGCTTTATTTTCACAATATAGTGTCATTATGATATTCCAAAGACTTGAGGTCAATTTTCTAATTTGAGATCAGGATCTCAAATTCAAACTTAAAAGCTTTATTGAGATATCAAAATCTGTTCTTGTTTCCTCATAAATAAAACAAAACACAATTTGTGTATATCCATGACAACAATTTCCAACATTGAGATAATATTTTAGGATCCTAAATTCATCAAAATATAAAACTCATTGCTGAATGACAGATACAGGAGCTACTTTTAAATATGCCCTCTGGAAAATATTGTTGCTGCATTTTGACTTCAATGCATGAAAAAAATAAGTTCAAGAGGAACAATCAATAGTACAAGAGAAACGAGCAATAGTACAGTTTACTGGTATCCAGCACTATGGATTTCTGGTTTTAGGTTTGCAAGTCCTTTGTTTTTAGATTTATCATCTGAATCAGAATTCTTCAAGCTCAGAGTATTTTTTTTTATTGTAACTAATTTAGATAATTATTATGTGCTTCTTTATTGTGTGCTTCTTTGCTTAGCAGTATCATACTAAGCAGGCATGTAGTGAACAGTATTTTAATCACACCAGAGATGATCTACGAAGTAAATGATTCTTTTATTAAAAAAAAAAGGCGGGGGGGGGGGCATTTACATATACATGGCTGCTATATTTCGTAATTACCAGTACTTATTTGCTTTTTATAAACTTTTTATACTGCTAATATTTTTTCAAAAATTTATCTATTTGGAATTAACTGTTATAATGTACAATGAGGAAGCAACTTGGTGCATGTCCAGATTGGTTGAAACTTAGTAGTTATACCCACATAAAAAATACATGCATTAACAACTTCCAATGGGGATTGGAGCGGGTGGGGGGGAATCTACTTGTCTGAGCTGAAAAACAGCTTTTAAACATGTCATAATCCTTTAATTGTCGAAGATATGTATCAGTGTAGTGATCTACGTAATACAAAATCATCAAGCTTTAAGAGAATCAGAATCCACAGATAATTACTAAGATCTTGTTAGAATTATCACCTAAGCTTTCTGAAGTTTCCAGCTGCCCAACATGGGGCAGTAGAAGCTCAGTAGGGCTTTCCCTGCAATTCTTCTCATTGGCTTCAATGTCCAGAATCCGAAAATAAAAAATTGCATCTATGGGCACATACGCCTTCCTTTCTAGTACTTTTTTTCCCTTTTTAGTTTCTCCTATGGCTGCTCACTTCCACGCCCAGCTAGCATTCCTGTCACAAAGCTCAACAGTTTTTGCCTGTGGAAGCAACATATGCTAGATCTCAACCATACCATTTTCATGCAGTGCCCCTCATCCATATCCTTTGGTGTTCCCTCACTAGAAACCACATGGCAGATAGAGAAAGGCAAGAAAATAAGACTAGAAGCTGGATATGAAGCTAAGGGGATGAGAAGAATAAACACAGCAAGGCAAGAAGCATGGAATGAAGCAGAGGCATGAGGGCCAGTGTTCAGAAGCCAATGGCAATGGAAAACAATAGAAGGAGGCTACAGGCTGTCAGTCAGAAGTGGGTCAATTCAGATAACTGCAAACAATATACATACCATAATGCTCTATGCATTCCATAAATGTCATGAAGGAGGACTGCTCAAACTGGCATATGGAGAAGAAGCTTAAAGGGAACAAAATATTTTCAGTGAAACATGAACCATCACATTATGAGTTAGTTACTCTTAATTATTCTTAATTACTTACAGTTGCAGAATCACAAAATCACAGAATCACAGAATTGCAGGGGTTGGAAGGGACCTCAAGAGATCATCAGGTCCACCCCCCCTGCCATAGCAGGTTCCCTAGAGCAGGTTGCCCAGGTAGGTGTCCAGACGGGTCTTGAATATCTCCAGAGAAGGAGACTCCACAACCTCCCTAAGCAGCCTGTTCCAGTACTCTGTCACCTTCACCATGAAGAAGTTCTTTCACATGCTGGTGCAGAACTTCCTGTGATCCATTTTGTGGCCATAGCCCCAAAATTACTCAGCCATTATTCAGTTACTAACTCTGCTGAGATAGTTGGACTCTAATTATAACAACAAAATAGGCAGAATTCATTAGAAAAAAAAATGACATCCCAGGATAACCTTGTATGTAGCATGTAATCCATGTCTTAGAAAATTAATTTGACTTATATAAATTAAAAGAGATATAGTAAACAAGAAAAAATAATTAAAAGTTGACTTTCTCTGAAGATTAAGTTAATGTTGCAGAGAATTACTGCTTCATATTAACATAAGACAAGTTCTACAGCTATATTGGGTTTACGTGGTAAGGATTTGGTAGCTGGCGGGTTGCAGGGTTGGCCTCTGTGAGTTGCTTCCATGTTAGATAAGAGCCAGATCTAAGACAGCTCCAAAACTGATCCGCTGCTGAGCCAATGGGTGACGCTGGTTGTACCTTTCAGGAGAGCAGATTTCAGAAAGCAGAAGCTGGGAGAGCAAGGAGAACCAGCCCTGCAGATCCCAAGGTACTGACCTTGGGGCAGAAGGAGGGCAGGACATGCTCCAGGCACAGAGCAGAAGTTCCTCTGCGGCCTGTGGAGTGGCCCCTGGTGAAGCAGGCTGATCCCCTGCAGCCCATGGGTCCCATGGTGGCGCAGATCTTCATGCTGCAGCCCGTGGAGGAGCCCCCGGTGGAGCTGGTGGATGTGGCCTAGAGGAGGCTGTGGCCTATGGAGAGCCCTTGCAGGATCAATTCAGGAAGGATGGCATCCTGTGGGAGGGACCCCACGTGGAGCAGGGGAAGAGAGTGCCCATGAAGGAGCAGCAGAGAGGAAGCGTTAGGGACTGTCCGCAGCCCCCATTCCCCCATTCCCCTGCACTGCTCAAGGGAGAAGAGGTGGAAGAGGGTGGATGGGGGGAAGGTGTGTTTAGTTTGCTTTTAGTTTCTCACTGTTCTAGTCTGCTAGTGATAGGTAGTAAGTTATATGTATTAGCCACCCTGCGCTGAGTCTGCTTTATCCATGACAGTAATTGGTAAGTGATCTCTCTGTCCTTTTCTGAACCTTAGAGCCTTTTTCCATTGTATTTTCTCCCCCTCTCCCTCTTCCTTGGAGTAAGGGGATTGGAAATGCAGATATGGTGGTTTAGCTGCCCAGCAGGGTAAAACCACCACAAAAGCTTCCACAAACACAAAAGGGAAATACATTATCTCTTTCTCTTATCCCATTATTCCTGGGCAGGAGTTGGTTTTAACTTGAGTTAACTTGGAAGATGCAGTACATCTTCCACTTGTAAACTAAGTGATTCCTCTCTGTGGTTTAGAACAATACACTTATAGGTATGTGAATGACCAAGTTACTCTCTGGGGTAAGAGAAAGTGGTCAACAGCTTAAAGAATGGGTCCCAGAAGGATAGGGATATTGCCTACTTTTTAACAGCAGTCTTAAATACTGGTCATCTTCCTGTGAAATTTTATTACCCCATTTCTACACTCTTAGCAACAGTCAGCTACTTAGAAAAGAAAACTACTATAAATCTTTTAAACCACAAAATTTCATATTTAGGTTCTCCCCACAATCATGAAAAAGGATAAGGAGGCTTCTGTGATTATCACCTTCACAAAATACTAGGTATTAGCAAAATCTTACAGTTCCTGACACTCAAAATAAAGGACTTTCATGCATCTGTCTGTCTGTCTGTCTGTCCGTTTACAACTTTCAACACATTACACAAGACACCTGTAATGTCTCAGACTCATTAATCTCACTAGTCTCACTAATTTCATCTGGGAATGTAATTTCTGTCTTTTGATATAGCTTCATTTGAGTCTTTCCAACACACCATTAAATATAGGGTACCATCAAAATGATCCAAAGCTACATATTTTTCATACATCTTCATTTCTAAAAGCTTAATCAATTCTGTTATAATAATAGAGACAGAATGATAGAAATAAAATAGACTGCAAGCCAAATAATAAATTAATCTTCCCTGTTTATTTTTCCTCCTTTTGATCAGTGATCTGTCCAGAAATGTATGGACCAAATATTATATAATTATTCAACATCATAATATTTTTGTAATATATCTAGTAAAAATGATATTTTGCAAGTCTGAAATGTTCACAAACACATACTTTGAATTTTTTTCTTCAACACATTTGTCATTGAGCCAATTAATTGTAATGTTGACTTCAAGTACAGTAAGTCATGTCGAATTCTGTCTACTAAAAATGGATTACTTCATTTTACTTCATTTTACAGTTCAAAGTGTAAAATATTTACCTCTTGTACCAGGTAAAACACTGAAATTTATTTACCTCTTTAAAGCTCACTTCTGTTTTGATACTTGTATAAAACTGCCATTTTCATAACTGCCAGTTTTTTTGGTTTCTTGGTAGAATTAACCAGGTAGAGTTTAAAAAAAAAAAAAAAAAAAAAAAAAGTGAAAATAAATATTTTTACATAACATCACATACATGTATATTTTTCATTGTGTGCAGCTGATAGTACAGGGGATTACAGATTCTCCCCAAGTACCAATCAATTTATTCTGTATATATCTATGCTCATATTGACTACCTCTCAGTCTCTCATATCAATTAATTCTATACATCTTGATGTCATATCAATTAAACTTGTGTTTCCATAGCCAAGTAACATTTGTCTCAAATACCAATAGTAGTTACCAAAAATTCTTTAGTTCGTATCATCTGCAACAAGAATATCTGTGTAAATCAAATATCTGAGTACACATGGCATGAAAGTTAGTACCAAAAAAGATCAATGACCAATGTTAAAGCAATTTAATTTCCATCTCTTTACTTATGAAAATGTCAGTTAGGAGAGATGACACTATCATTTCCTCAACAGGGCTTTTTCAAAGATAAAAAAAAAAATAAGAAAAAAGCACACAAGAAGTACTAAGAATTTAAGAAACAACATATATGTTATGGATATGGAACAGTCAAAGCCATAGTGGAGGCAAAAGTTTTGTGAATATATGCACATCAAATGTCTTTTGTTTTGTTTTGTTTTGTTGTTATTCTCAGAAAAAACAATGCTTGATCTCAAATATGAAATCAAGAAAATGCCGCTTTTAACATTTCAATATCTCAGCAGCTTTCAAAGTGCTGCTATTTAGAAGCTTATAATAATGAGGTACAAGAAAAAATATTCTTATTTTTATTGTTTTTATTGTTTTTCTCCTAAATGTATCAAGGGTCAAAGACCAATTGCAGGAGGTACTTACACAGGTACAATGGAAAATGTGATTATCATAAAATTCAAAAGAAAATAATTTTTAGTTCTATTAAATAAATGCATGTTTTCAGTCATGTAAAAGATCAGAATGTAGGCTCAATACATGTAGGATAGAAATTATCACTTTCAAAAAAATTCTACCAAAAATTTTATCGAAATGGACAATTATAGCATCACCAAAGCATTTCACAGGTTGATGTAGACTTTTAGAAACTGCTTTGAAAGAGGAATAGATTAACAAAAAATAGCTGATTTTTGTTTCCAGAATTTTAAATTTCTAAAAATTATTTTTTTTGTTAATTATCACAAAATAAAAACAAAACAATATAATTTCAGACGATTTAAATTTCAGGTAGTTATATATACTCCTCAGCACAAAATGAGTTGTCTTTTTCTTTTCTGGTTTCCTAGTTCCCCAAAATGTTAAAAATATTTTAATTATTGGAACCATCAACCAAATGTTTCTTTATGCACCTACCTGAAATGGGAAAGTAGATGTGACTTTTTGGCACACTGAAAACAGTACTAACCACAGCACTTAAATCAAAAATTTCGTCTCACAACTCTTTAGTGTTAATTAGTACTCCAGCAAAAATATCTCTCCTTCTTGTCTTTACAATAACTATTTTCATTTCAAGGTATGAAACCATGAAACTTCTTACTCATTTACAGAAATAACTATATAAAAAAAAATCTGAAATATTTAAATCCAAATAGAGATGATAATGCTAAATATGACAGAATTTTAGCTTATGTGAAACACATCCCTTTCTTTTCTTATTATAGAGGAAAAAAATATTGAAACACAACAAAACACTACCAGACATCTGTTTAATTAATTTTTACTCTACTTTGAAATTATATTGCATTTGGAAAACAGCACATTAAAGATTAATAAAATGGCTTTAATTCATCCAATGAGTCTTTCAGTTTATATTGTTTATCTTTCCCATATTACAGATCCAAAATACAGACAAGACAAACATTTATTTTTACATGAATGATAAGATATACTGGAGTATGTTTAAGCAAGTTCATGTGATAATTCAGTTCTAAATAGAAGTGTGCTTATTTCATATACCTTTCAAAGCAGGAGCTGAATGATTTAATTGAAATGAAAACCAAGAAGGAATAAGTTAATCTAGAAACTGTTTTAAGTAGACAGAAGTAGATGAATATGTACTCACCTTTGAAACTGACTAGTTTAAAATCACCAAAATCTCATGCTGGACATTCCTGTGTTAGCCTTAATCAGTTAAAGTCAGCTTTGAAAACTGTGGAAGAAAAAGTCTGGAAAGTTATTCAAGATGTAATTTGTTAGCAAAGGGCTAGAATTGTCCTGGACTCACAGAATCACAGAATAACAGCGTAGCTGATAGACAAATGGACCTCTGGAGGTCATGTCATCCAAACCCTATGTTCAGGCAGGGCCAGCTAGAGTGACTTGCCCAGGACCACGTGCCACAGGACTACAGAGTTCTTTGGATATTCCATGATAAAATGGTAACAGACCATGGACTAAGTTTGATGGATTTATTGTAACTGCACGTACTGATTACCATTATAATTAATCCTGAGCAGAATGTAAGCAATCTAAGCTATGTAAAAGGGAAAGGAAAAAGCCACTTGTCATGTACGCAAGCAAGGATTAGGAAAGTCATTGACCTCTAATATTCTCTGCCATGCCTCTAATATTCTCTACCATTCTCTAATATTCACTGAGCTGGTCAGTGAGTCTAATATTCCCTGGACTGGTCAGTGAGAGCTACCCTGAGTTGGTGTTGGTGCACTCTATTAATAGGATCAAGACTCCATGCTAATTGCATTATTGACAGGAAGACACCTTATGTCTTTTACATAAGGACACAAAACAAAGCTAGACATGTTTCAGGTAGCTGATGATCTGTAAATCTTAGTCTTTTGTTGGCCTTGAGGAGGACATTGTTTAGAATATCATGTGATTGATCACAGGTTCTTTTGTATAAACTGGTTATGCAGGCACAGTATGCGAGCATTCCTATTGACCAATACAATGAGGCACTGAATGTAAGGAGCATCTCCCTGCACCATGTTCAGACAACTTTGAAGATCTCCAAGAAGGGAAATTCCACAGTCTCTGGGAAACTTATGCCAGTGTTCAGCCACCTTTCCTGTAAAGTGATTCCTGATGTCCAGAGGGAACCTCCTGTGTTTCATTTTTTTACCCATTGCCTCTTGCTCTAATACTGGGGACCACTGAAATGAGTCTGTCTCTATCCTTTTTGCGTCCTGACTTCAAGTTTTAATATATATTGATAAGATCCAGGTGATCAGGCCCAGTCAGCATGGGTTTATGAAAGGCAGGTCCTGCTTGATGAACCTGATCTCCTTCTATGACAAAGTGACGCGATGAGTGGATGATGGAAAGGCTGTGGATGTGGTCTACATGTACCTTGACTTCAGTAAGGCTTTTGACACCGTTTCCCACCACATTCTCCTCAAGAAATTGGCTGCTCTTGGCTTGGACTGGCGTACGCTTCGTTGGGTTAGAAACTGGCTGGATAGCCAGGCCCAAAGAGTTGTGGTGAATGGACTCAAATCCAGTTGGAGACCAGTCACTAGTGGTGTCCCCCAGGGCTTGGTACTGGGGCCAGTCCTCTTTAAAATCTTTATCAATAATCTGGATGAGGACATTGAGTGCACCCTCAGTAAGTTTGCAGATGACACCAAGCTAGGTGATTGTGTCAATCTGCTCGAGGGTAGGAAGGCTCTGCAGGAGGATTTGGATAGGCTGGACCAATGGACTGAGGTCAACTGGATGAAGTTCAACAAGGCCAAGTGCCGGGTCCTCCACCTGGGGTGCAACAACCCCAAGCAGAGCTACAGGCTGGGAGATGAGTGGTTGGAGAGCTGCCAGGCAGAGAAGGACCTGGGAGCGATGGTTGATAGTCAGCTGAATATGAGCCAGCAGTGTGCTCAGGTGGCCAAGAAGGCCAACGGCATCCTGGCTTGTATCAGGAAGAGTGTGGCCAGCAGGGCTAGGGAGGTGATTGTCCCCCTGTACTCAGCTCTGGTGAGGCCGCACCTCGAGTACTGTGTTCAGTTTTGGGCCTCTCGCTACAAGAAGGACATCGAGGTGCTTGAGCAAGTCCAGAGAAGGGCGATGAAGCTGCTGAGGGGCCTGGAGAACAAGTCTTATGAGGAGCGGCTGAGGGAGCTGGGTTTGTTCAGTCTTGAGAAAAGGAGGCTCAGGGGCGACCTTACTGCTCTCTATAGGAACATTAAAGGAGGCTGTGGCAAGGTGGGGATTGGTCTATTCTCCAGTGTGACTGGTGACAGGACAAGGGAGAATGGGCTAAAGTTGCGCCAGAGGAGTTTTAGATTGGATATTAGGAAGAACTTCTTTACCGAGAGGGTTGTTAAGCATTGGAATGGGCTGCCCAGGGAAGTGGTTGAGTCACCATCCCTGAAGGTCTTTAAAAGTCATTTAGATGTTGAACTTATGATTATGTGATATGGTTTAGTGGAGGACTTGTTAGTGTTAGGACAGAGGTTGGTCTCGATAATCTTGAGGTCTCTTCTAACCTAGACAACTCCGTGATTCTGTGATTCTGTGATCCCCTCAAGCCTACTCTTCTGCAGGCTGAACAATCCCAGCTCTGTCAACCTTTTGTCATAGGAGAGATGCTCCAGTCCCTTCACTATCTTTATGGCCCTTTCTTGTACTCTCTCCAGTAGCTCCACGTCTCTCTTGTACTGAGGAGACCACAGCTGGAAACAGTACTCCAGGTGTGGCATTACCAGTGCTGAGCAGAGGTGAAGGATCACCTCCATCAACTTCCTGGCAATACTGTGCATAGTGCAGCCCAGAATACTGTTAGCATTCCTTTCAGTGAGGGCATGTTGCTGGCTCATGTTCAACCTGGTGTCTACCAGGACCCCAATGTCCTTTTCTGCCAGGCTGCATTGCAGCTGTGTGGCCCCCAGTACATGCTGGGGTGTTCCTTCCCAGATGCAGGACTTTGCATGTCTTGTTGAACATCATGACGTGCTTGTCAGCCCATTTTTCTAGCCTGTGGAGATCCATCAGGATGGCAGTACAACCCTCTCGTGTATCAGCTACTCCTCCCAGTTTTGTGTCATCAGAAAACTGGCTGAGGCTACACTCTGCCATATCATACAGATCACCACTAGTTGTCTGCTATGATAGTTCATATAAGAATTTCATCCTAATATTGAAATGATATTTAAAGCAATTACTAAATTAAAAATAACTTCTGTGCATATTTTTTTTTCCAGCAAATACACTAAAAGATCTTTGCATATTCACATTCTGTGTAAGAGCAATGTACCTTTACAACATTGCTTTACTTGCACAATAGTACTTAGCTCTTTTGCATGCTCAAACACTTGACCAATAACAGATACCACTAATCAAGTAATTAAAAATTGGAAGAGTTAATCAAATTTTCTTTAGAAAATTTTGATTGATAATTTTGAGCTACAGGTTAATTTTAAGTAGTACAATATCTATGACTGTAGTGCTTTTATTTACGTTTGAACAACTGAGTAAAACAGCTTCACATTTGTAAAAGGTGTTATTAAAGTTTAATCAGTTCCCTCTTTGATTGCTATTTTTAACTGTCTGATTTTTGTTGAGTACTCTAAAACAATGTTGAAAAGCAATATACCACCTAATCTAGCAGAAAGAAATAATAATAATAATCTCAGAAAACTATAATTCTAATAGTGAAAACTGTGAAATTAGTTAAATAAGCATCTATTGTAATTTTACCAATACTTAATGAATGGTATTACCTTTTCCATCAGCATAATTCAGCAATATACTTAAGCATGAAGGGCCCAAATAAAATTTGTAAGGCTATTTGGAAGGAGGGAACATCTGCACTTTAAGTGGTAATAGATCAAGGAGCTTTTCATTGTCAAAGGGGATAATAAGAAAAGATGGAAGCCCCGAACAAGCACATACAGAGATTCAGATCTACCAACAAATTATAGCAGAAGCAGTAAGGAGAATAAAATCCTGTCAGTCTCACTAATTGATGAGGTTATGTAACATGTAGGAATCTTTAATGCAGTTAGAATAGCCAACTGAGTATCTTAACAAGGTGTAACTAAGGTAAAGAGGGTTTTGGTGCCAGCCAATGGAGTCAAATGAGGGGTCTGGGCACCCTGTCCTGTGGTGGCAGATTCTGGAACTGGTGAGGTCTTAGCATCAGCTTCCAGAGCGGGTAGGGGTCTTCAGCCTCCAGCCCCTGAGACAGGAGTGGTGTGTGTCCCCAGACCTCCTGCCAGGGGATGGGGGTGAGTGAGGTGAGTGAGGGGCTCTGTGCTGGCAGCTGGAGCAGAGTCACAGCTCACGCACCTTGTGCCAGCTTGCCAGCTGCTGGGGACAGCATCTGAGTCTGCCCCAAACTGGGTGTGCATTTGCTGGCAAACCCCACTGTGGAGCAGCAAGGGAGTAGGAAACCCTTGTTCAGGCAGAGGTATCAGGTGGGCAAGAGGCCTGTGCTGTTATTTGAGGGGACCCACAAGTATGGATTCCTGTGGGATGAGTGCGTGAGTGTTGCATGGGTGCAACAAGGTGGGCTAGGCTCCAGCAGCCTTACAGGAAGAATCCTAGGCCAGAACAGATAGAGGAAGCTGCTTAATTCTAACATCCATTAGCAGAATTTAAAATAATATATAAAAGCTAAACAGTTATTTCATACTGCTGTGCACGAATGAATAATTGGCTCTCTATTTGTGTTTTTAAAAGGTGTGGAGAGAAATGCTGGACAAATCTGTAGAACAAACAATAGAAAAATTAAACAGACATAGCATGGTAAAAAGCTTGACCCATTTCTAGCCCAGTACCTAATTCTACTTTTTTGGGGGGGTTGGATGAGGGGAGGATGTTTAAACAGGGATGATATTAGACCCACAGGAGCCATGCAGTGCAGAACAAGACTTCTTCCCTCCACTTGCAACTACTGGCAATCCAGCTACGAATTTTATAGTGTTTATTGCCTTGTTGCTTAACTTTAAACCAGCAGTCCCTGGATTTCCTCTGGAAGAAGGAAGAATATCTGTCTGTTTTTATTTATTTCACAGTATTGGGAGAAAATTAAATATAATTATATATAAATGATATATATAAATGATATATTATAAATATAAATATAATATAATATATAAATAAATATAAATATAATATATAAATATATATATTATATATATAATAAATATATATATTATATATATAAATATATATATATAAATAAATATAAATATAATATAATATATAAATATATTATAAATATAAATGATATATTAAAATTAAAATGATATAATATAATTATAATTATATTGCATTGTATTATATATTAATGTATTTATATAATAATGATATAATTATTAATAATATAATTTAATAATAATAATAATAATAATAATAATAATAATAATAATAATAACAATAATAATAACAACAACAACAACAATATAAACTTTTCTGCCAAGCCTCCCATATTTTAATACAGTGAATAAAACATCATTTACAAGCATGTTTTGTTTTTTTGGTGGTGGTGGTGGTTGTTTGTTTTTTGTGACAATAGGATTCCAAGCTCTCAAAAGATTTGTGTAAAACCTCTTTATCTTGGTTTAATGATAGATATAATATGAATGGTTTTCTCCATTTGTGTCATGGGTTATATCTACATCAAGTGCTCTTTAAATAAGGGAAAACCAAGTAAGGAAAATTTCCCCAAGAAAATTCTGTCATGTAGGGAGCTAATTTAAAGCAAGTCCATGTCACCTGGTCATGAGCTTGTTCTATTATTTAGTATCACAATGCAATTGTAAAGACATGTCTATACCTATTAAAATAAATAAATAAATAATAAAAAATAAAAAATCTCATTTTCTGTCCTCTGGCTCTCCTCACCATGTTTTAAACTCCTTAAATCACTACCTTAAAATAGAGTAACTTCGCCCGTACTAGAAATATCTGCCAACTAGAAATATCTTGTTATGTCCTATACCCATGCCCAGTATTGGCTAACAGTTTTGCCAGGCATGCAGAAAAAAAAAATAAATAAAAAATCACAACATAGACAAATGCTTAAGCCTATTTTGTTTACTGTTAAAGCTGATACAGTTTTTGCTCTGAAGAGTTCAGAGACTCATTACAGAACAGAACATTTTTATGTGAGGTGTTTCATTCCAAAGCTGCTTCTAGCTGACCCAGTTTTTTCGGTCAAGGTAGTAGGACTAAACACTAGTGATACTCTATTTCTCATTAGATATGTATTGGTACACACTAGTATTATAGACCTTCTAGGCTCAGGTAAACTTCAGAACTTTTGACCCTCCTCTTCATATGCATCTTTGAAGAATAAACTTAAATATGTATATATCATAATGGTATGTGAAATGCTCATGGTTTGATACCAGGGTTCTACCCAGGTTCTACGTTGTGTTGTCCTTCATCTGACTGTACTTTTAAAATAATTGTTCCTTCTTAGTCTATCCGAATTTTAAAGCAGATGGCAAAATTGCCCATCTTCCTAGTGAGATGTAATCTGCTACAAAATAAGGAGGGACAGAATGCAGATTTAGAAAAATAAGTCAATTTCATCATTCATAAATGTAAATCATAGAGCTGGAATATTCTTTCTGAAACTTCTTAATGATCAGTTACTAAAATAGCCAAACCAAGAATGTCAGCCTTACAGCTGCAGCTTCTTAGAACTGATCATAGCTAAACCCTGTGCTCTCCAAATTTTTATTCTAATACTGTGCATCCTGCCTATCACTTCTTTCTCTTTGTACAGCAACATTTGAGCACTGATTGAGACTTGGTATGCATACCAATAATTAACCCTTCTGCCCAGTGCTTTGTTAACCACAAAAGACAGATTGAATTTGTAAGAATTTTTATTTAAAACAACACATGCTAAGAGCTTTTGATCACCCTAGCTCAAGTTTCCACCCCCAAAATACTGGAAGTTCATTCATACCCTTTTATCACCCAAGAATGAGTTAAATATAATTCCACATTGACAAATAGTGATTTCCCACAACTGTATTTATATAAAATGGAAATTTTAACCTTGAGTTACTGAACAACAAGCCAGTCCCCACCATCCCCTTCACAGTTCATTTTCAGTTAGGTTTTTCTTCCTGAAAAGCCTTTGCTTCAAAGTAAGGAATATGTAGTATTGTGCTTTACTAGCTATCCCAGCTGACATGACAGAAGTCCTAGAGCTGTTAGAAAGGCTCTAGGCACTCTAAGGCACTATCCTTCCAGCATTTCTCATTTGCTTCATTTCATGGGTCTCTTTTTGTCCATTGTCACTACTGGTCTTCTACTTCACTGATCCTTCTCTGGTAGGACACCTTATGCAACAGTATCTAACACACTGCTGCTCCTTTGGAAAACAGACTGCATTAAGGTTAGCTCTGCACTTACACCACTAAAGGTAATAAAACTTATTTTAATAGTGTCTCTGAGTATGGGTCCTTTACCCTAGCCCGAGGAATGTCTACATGAAGCTGACATATTGATCACAGTATATGATACTTTAGTTCTCCTTACTACAGTTCCAAACATGAATACACATATTTTTCTTTTCTGCAGTGTTAAAATGTATTGACTTTTTTAAAAATCTAAATAAAATAAAATAAAATAAAATAAAATAATAGTAATAATGTAAATAACATGCAAGAAACATTTAATTCAGTTGACTACCCCTGCACATACCATGTTAGGGGACCACTTTTTTAGGCAGTCCTTGGGGAAAGGATCTGCTTCTTCATAAGCAGTGCCAGCAAAGAGCTCCCTAAGCACATGAGTGCTTAATTTAATGCTACAGTTTTGTACATTTGTTTTCAATTACACATCTTGGAACGCCTCACTTCCAAGGCAAATCTTTGTAGTTTTTTTTTTTTTTTTTTTTTTTTTTTTTTTTTCTTAAAAGACATTTAAAGAGGGAAATTGAAAACATCATTAGTTGCTATTCATCCTTGATCATTTCATCTCTCAGACCCTATTTAAACTTCAAAGTCTTGACCCATTCAAATGATTTAAATGAGTGCTCTGAACTTGAACAAGATACATGAAAACCAATAAAACTGCTCATAATACAATCCCTCTTCATTGTGGAATTTCCTAGTTAGGAATGACAGAAAAAAACTTGTAATATCTGAGGAGAAATATTAATTTTGTGAAAGAACAAGATGGACCTTAAAAAATGAAATACTGTTATTATATTTTTATTTCAGCCTAATACCAGCTGCTTAACATGTTGATTGTACTTGACATATTGTGATTTTTCAGCATGGTCAATATATGAAATCACATTCTCTCTCCAATGGCCAAATTCATGCAAACACAATGAAAGGCAAAACTGTAACATGACTCATCATAACTGGATGATTCTTTTTAATTAAGCTAAAGAAAAGTATAAAAAAATCTGATGGTATAGTGCTGTGGCTTAATCCAGCAGGCAGCTAAAGGCAGCTAAGTACCCCACAGCCATTTGCCTACCATCCCCACCCCCCAACCCCCTGAGTAAAGACTCATGGGTTGAGATAAAGACAGTTGAATAGGACAGAAAAGGAAGAGAAATAATAATTATGATTATAATAATAATAGAATGTACAGAGCAAGTGATGCGCTGTGAAACTGTTCACTATCTGCTGACCAATACCCAGCCCATCCCTGTGCAGCTGTACCCACTAACCCAGCCTACCACCCCATATAAATTGCTCAGCATGATGCCATGTTATGGAATATCCCTTTTTATGATTAATTGAGAGCTTCTGGGAACAGACAAAGATACCAATCTTATTTTCATTTTCTTTTCAATTTTTGTAACCCTTCACAATCAAGAAGAGCTTCCAAACTGGACTGTAGCATACTTCAACAATTAGAAGTGGCTCCAGATTTAAAAAAAAAAAAAAAAAGCAAAACAAAACAAAACAAAAACAAAAACAAAAACAAAACACAAAACAAAACAAAACAAAACAAAACAAACAAACAAACAAAAACCATCAGAAGGCCCTAGTCTGGGAATTGTACTGCAACAACCCCGAGCTAGTTCCTAGTGACCATCAGATCAGTACCAACCAGCTTCTAAGTGATGCTAGAAGAGAATAATAATCCTCCTTTCCTTTGTGTCTTGAGTAAAGGATGGCCAGAATAGCCGCTCTTGGGGAATGAAGAGGCTGCTCAGATACTGTTCTTGCTCTTCTTCCTTCAAATAGCATTAAGGAGCCTGGAGCAATTTAAGAGAATTTGTTTGTATTGCGTATTGTCTTGCACACGTTGGGAGAATTTGGTTTGCAGAACAGGTGAACTCCAGTGGGGTAAATATGCTGCAGCCTTTGAAAAGACATTTTATACTATGCTTTTCCCACTGTAATCCTAAAGCTCTAATGTCCTTGAAATTAACATCATTTCATGTTACACTATAAAAACTCAGTAATATATAAGAACATAATGCCTGCATATATTATTTTATATCATTTTATCTCTAAAAACTTAAATGCAACCACTCCCTCCTGAAGGAAAAGTGCAAGTAGTTCTCATTAATGCTATTGACCACTACAGACCAAACTGTAGTTATTGTCTTGAACAAGGTAAGAAAGAATGACAAAAAGTAGAATGGGCCAGTTCTATCAGAGTGCAATTCCTGATTTTGTCACCCAGCTACATCCCGTGTTCTGCTTACTCTCATTTATTTCATAATCATGTCATTCAGAATCTCCTCCAAAAATCTGCAAGCTTCTAAGGTCACTCTAACATGTTTGTATCTTTCTCTAGCTCTCTTTTTTAATACAGTTGCTGTATTGGCTAGTAATATTTATTAATTCCACTACTAACTTGATACACTTATTAAATATTGTTGTTATTTATATTGTGATTCCATTTATTATATGGAAAAGTATCACTGTGTTATGTGAGGTGCTTAGTACGTGTCAATCGATAAGAATTCTTTCACTGAGTTGAAAGGAAACATGATCAGGCTGCTAACTGGAGACAGAGGGCTATAAATCAAATGTTCTCCATTCTCATATTCCTTTTCATGCTGTACTATGGGATCAATAAAAGCCCTCATCAGTGGTATATAACTGTACAAGTAGTTCCTTATGCTCTTGCCCGAAACTTGTCAGGTTTATTCCTTCAGTCCAATGCAAGCGCTGTTGCCATCTGTGCAAAGGATTTACTTAATTCCTCATTTTGTACTAATATATAGATCAAAGGTTTTTTGCTAGGCAAAATATATTTCATTATCTTCTAACCTTCCTAGTTGAGAGCACAGGAATACAGGCTTTATTTACAGTGATGATAAGAGTAGCAAGTAATAGTTACAGACACTGTCTTCTTTGTACAAATCACCATTTAAAACAGCCATTTCCACCACTGAAATTTCTCGACATATCATCCTCATTTTTATTTTGTAACACTCTGCTGACACCTTCTGGAATACAACACTATTTTGTAACTTCATAGCAGACTTGTGACGGAGTCACTAAAGAAAACCATTCTGATGTCACATATACCAAAACACAAATATCACTGCATCTTCTGTATTATTAGTTTCAGTTTTCACTGATTTTTAAGTATCAGATTCATAGGACAAATAGAAAAACATAATAGAAAGAAATTATCTAGACTGAGAGAATTTAGTTTCAGGAACATGTCTATACTGCTAATGTCTTTGATATTTGATGCTGTCCATAAAGACCTAACTATTGGAATCAAGAGTTTAAGGGAAAATCTTTGATTTATTTTTAAAAAGTGAGTGGAGGTTAAAATCAGAAACAAAGCATCATTGCAACTTCTATCTTATCTTCCCCTTAGAATTCTTCTGTATGTTTTGTTCCCCATCAGTGTACGTATGTGAATGTGGAAGTCTTGAAGCACATTACATTTCTCCAGTTGAGTGTGAATATGATCTAGTTATCCATGACCTCTGCATGAGCCTAGTAGGTTTATGGGAGACCAACCTTCTGGAGCTGAACCCAGAGGCCATGAACCCAGCTCCTCAAATGACAAAAAATACATGTGTTTAGACTACTGAATCCCCTTGTTGTTGTATTCAAAACACAACAAAACAAAACAAAATGCTTGTTTCTTTTTAAAAAATATTCTAAAGAGAGAATAGATGATTCATAAAGTTTAGCATTTAAGGGTTTGTGCCTATAAGATAGTCACAATAATACTGCAGTGCAATAATAATGATAAATCTTTTTTTTTTTTTTTTCATAGAAAGGGTATTTTATTTATTTTGTTTGTTTATTTCTTTGTGTTAGGTTTTGTTTCTTTGTTTGTTTTAAAGTGTGTCTCTTTATCAGCACTGTTTAAAAATTCTTACAGAACAGATTTCCAGTGGAAAACATTGATTCAAAGTACAAAGTACATAATTATTGATTATTTATAATTCATATAAAACACACATTAAATCATCAAATAATTTTTGTGTAATAAAAACACATTCATCATGGTAATTACCCTATATAGGGTGATATCCTATAGAGGTGTACTGGGTCTGGCTGGAATGTTAACTTTCCCGGCAGCAGCCCATACAGTGCCGTACTCTGTACTTGTAGCTGGAACAGCAGTGTTATCACACCAGTGTTGTGTCTACTGCTGAGCAGCAGTGGCACAGCGTTGGGCCTTTCTCTAACCCTCCTAGGGGGTGGGCAAAAAAGTGAGGAGAGAAACATCACTAGGGCAGCTGACCTAAACCAATCAAAGGGATATTCCATGCCATGTGGTGTCACACTCAGCAATAAAAGGTGGAAACAGGAAGAAGAGGGGAGGGGTGGGCTCTCGTTGAGAAGACGTCGGTCCTCCTCTCGAACACCGGCTGCGTGCGTTGAGGCCTTGCTTCAAGGACGTGGTCAATCATCACTCATTTGTGGGAAGTAGAGAGTAATTTCTTTCCTCTACACTTCCATATAGCTTTCATTTATTTTGTTTGTTTGTTTTCCTCCCTTTTTTCCCCTTTCCCTTTTATTTCCCCTTAGTTAAATTGTTTAGTTCATAGTAGTCTTTATTTAATTATTATAATTATTTCCCTTTAATTAAATTATCCTTATCTCAACCCGTGAGTTGTTCTTTGCTTTACTTCTCCCCCTCCTCATCTAAAGGAGGGGGAGTGAGAGAGCGGTTGTGGGGTTTAGCTGCCCAGCACGGTAAAACCACCACAAGAGGGTGATATTTATTCTATATATATACACTATGTATAGAATAAGAAATGTCAAACAGGACTTCTGAGATCTAACACCTGGATTTACAAGGATGTTTGCTCAGGTTTTCTCCTCAAAGCTACCAATCAAAAAATTATAATATAATATTAATATTATATTAATATATAATATATATTATATATATATAATATATTATATATAATATATATATTATATTATAATATTATATTATAATTATAAATATATATATAATATATATAATTATATTATATTATAATATAATATATATATAATATATATATATAATATATTATATATATTATATATATATTATATATATATGGTGAATATATATATATATCCTATATATATATATGGTGAATATATATATATATCCTATATATATATGGGATATACCCGAAGTACAGCAGACAGGCTATACCTTTAAACTACCTTGCTGACTTAGCTATAGTTCACATCCCACATTATTTGCCATGTGAAAGTACTAAAGCTTTTTATTCACAGGTCTGGAAATCCTAGTTCTCCATGAGTGATATTTGACTGTACCTCTCTGTTAGATGCAGAACTATATATTTCTTGTCATGGCAGGAATTTCATTAATAAAGTATTATGAAAACACTGTGCAAGCTAACTAAATAATTAACCCGCCATACGCAGTTATGTATAGTATCTATAGCTGCAGAGAAAGATTTTAAATTTTCTTCCTTAGCTACATAAAAGCTTTTTTTTTTCCTCGAATAGCTCAAACTTCATTATTATTTTCACTTTTCAACCAAAAGACCTTTTGTCAATAGAAAAAATAGTCAATAGATCATCCAATATCCAGTGCTATCTAGCATAAAACTTAACTGATTTTCTAGGTCTTAAGATAAAAAAAAAAAAAAAAAAAAAAAAAAAAAAAAAAAAGTTAACAAATATCTTTTTGTTATTTAAGCTTTGACCTTCTTGGGGGCATCTGAGTTCCTCTCACACTTAATCACTTGCATTCACACTGTGAATGTTGGCCTTTTTCATGGTAATGAATCTTTCTTCTCTGAATCTGTTGGCAGAGTTCACTGTTCATAAGACAACCTAAACACATCTCCAAGATAAATGTAAGAAGCCAAGTTTTTCTTAATGAGCAGTATCAAGAATATGCAATGAAACAGTTGTACCACTTGATGGAGACATAATCAAGTTGCCAGCTACACTGCTTATTCTGAAAATTAACGAGCACAGCTATAGCTGTCATTAGAAGACTGAATATACTCAATTTTCTGGGAATTCAATAACTCATGAACCTGGCCTACTTTACAGTGGGTTACATCAACCTGCCAACCTTGGAATAAATCTTTATGGTATTATCATGATAAACTGTGATTTAATTTGCTGTATGAGAATGCTCTGAGAGCAACCCCTCAATGTTGATTTCTCCCCCAACACACACTCAACAGCCACATTTTGCCTATAATTACTAGTGTTTTGTTTTCAGATATTTAAGAGAACTGGAGAGATTTGAGCTGTTTACCTTTTTTACTGAAGGTTTGCTACTTCTTGTTGTTGTTGTTGTTCTTTCCAGAGAGGAAAGCAAACAAAATTCTTAATCTAAAATCAAAGCAACTGTTTGAAGAACTCTGCAACAATCTAGGGAATTGCCATTATCTCTGAATGTCCTTGTCAAAATTCTTATCTTATTTTCACAAGACACTTCCTTCCCTTAGGACTTGTAAATATTATACATTTAAAGTTGGAATGTAAGCATATTTGCACAGGGCTCTACTCATTTCTGAAAGAGGCACACTTCAAACATGAGAACAAGTTTGTGGACATTTGATTAACACTGCCTACATGCCGATAAATTACTGGTAGACATTTTCAAGCTACATGGAAGGGGACTTAATGAATATGAAGAGAATAAGTAATTCAAAAATAATAGGATATTTTTCCATCAGCTACAGGATCTTCACATACTAAATTAACAGGGAAGACATTGAAGGACTCATTTCAAGTTATTGTATGTTTATAAAACCAATTTTCCACCTTCTCTGTTATATAGGAATTGCTGATTGGAAGCACTTTCTATTTTCAGTTGAAAGGCAGTGTAAAACTCCATGCAAGGCTAATGTTAACTGACACTTTAGACCATGCATGGGGTTTCAGATTAGAACCACAGTGTATTTATATTTGTTTTCTCATTCAGGGGTAATAAATGGTATAGGGGTATGTTTTTCACTTCCAAAAAGTAAGTGGTTTGGGAAGACAGTGATGGAAGAATAAATAAATAAATAAATAAATAAATAAAATAAATAAATAAAATAATAATAAAAAAAAGAGCAGAATAATTGTCTTCCACATACATATAATCATTTCTCTGCTCAAAGGAAAAACACAAGCATGAACAAAGAGACTTTATATTTAAAATGCCACATAGATTAAATGAAAATCACTGATTTCAAGACTGGACAGCATTCTCATGTGATATAAAAGCATAAATTGAGTTGAACTGCTCAGTGATTGACACCAACATAATCTGTCAACCCTGGAGGTGACAGATTCATGGACAAATTGTGCCTTGCACTTTATGTAAAGTTTTGTCATGATTTTAACAATTTCTTTTTCTATTTATTCATTATTTTGTATCATCTTCTGAAGAATGTTTTTAATGGTTTTAAATGCCCTTTTACATTAATAGGAATTGTGTATGTTGAGTACATCTGATAATCAAGATTTTCTATTACAGCTTTGAGACTGTCAGCTCTCAAAACCCTGATCAAGGGCTTCATTGCATGCTGCAGTATTTTGGCTGCAGTATTTTGATCTCTCATACTCAAGGTGCATGCTCTTAAATATCTCTCAATATAATATACTGTAGTAGTGTCTCTTCCTTGTAATACGTTTCTGGGACAGCAGTATGTCTTATTAAACATACAGTATCCTTACATGAAAGGTAAACCACTTGGACCTCTTTGAACTCCCCATGTATTTGCTGAAACACTGATGTGCTCATTCTTACTATCAAGCATCTAAATCATTGGGCACTATGACTTATTCTACAGACCCAGAAACAATACACAGATAAGAGAGTTTACAGGGTTTACAAGAAAGTCTGTCATTCTGTTATGTAGCCTAATAAATACACTAATTCCACCACAATACATGTAGTCAGACACTTTATGTCTTTCCTTCATCAGTGCTCTCTCCAGTCTTGAGTATTTCCTCTTCCTTCCTCCATCAGTCTTCTCCTCTGGAACACAAAACTTTTTCTCTTTCACATGTTTGATAAGAGTTTTCATCCTAGTCAGTCTTCAGATTCCATTGTTAGCTAATAGCCCTGATCAACTTCAGCAGATTACCAAAATCACAGAACTGTAGTTCAATGTGTAGATGGGCTCTTTTGCTTGATTTGAACACATTTTTTTTTGCTCAAGGCAGATCATCAAATTCAACCAGGCTGCTTTATGGGTCGTATCTGTTGTCCAGAACTACATCTGAAGCACCTGAAGATGAAAGTTGAAAAAGTAATAAAGTCTCAGGTACTTAAGGAAATGTATAATCTCACACATATTTATAAAATCCTCAGTATCAAACAGAAAAGCTAGAATAGTTCATACATAAATTCTGTATGTCAACATAGAATATAACTGAAACAAGTTAGGGAAAAACTTTCTTTAAAGCAAAAGATGGGTAACAGACAAAGGGAGATAAATGCCTTGACTGTGAGATTATTCTCTCTCATTAAAATGAATGAGAACTGGCAGCACATGATCCATCACAGGAGCAGATATGATGACAAGATAGCCCAAGAGGCATCAGTGTAGCATAGAAATGGGTGTACTTTCATTTGCCCCATCCAAATTGGAGATAGGTTTCTGGTACAGGATTAGCTTGGATATACATGATGAAAAGTAATGCAATGTTATTTGTATCAGTCGACTCTCACCATTACAGAAGATGACAAGTGAGAAAATGAAGTTCTTGTTTCTTCATAACAGGAATGATCTGGATAATGCCCTTTCCAGAACTATCAGGACAGGATGTTAATTGCACAAAACATCCATATATCACAAAAGAGCTGTTTTCAATCTCAGCAGCACACTCTTCATTAATCAGTAGGGAGCAGGGGAGAAACCCATTTCCCTGCAAGCACATGATTCAGTAACAGGATTTTTAGTAGTCTCATGGCATGGCTCTGATAACGCTAAGCAGAATACCGTCAGGCATGGCTAGCAGAGAATGCAGGATCTTACTAGAGTTCCTGACCCATACTAAGCCTGTACTTCTGTTAGAAAGATATGAATCGTTGGAGTGAAAAACACGATATCTTACCTAAACTATAACATTTCCATTATGTATTATTATCTTTTCTTTTGTAATGCCAAAACCAAGCTGTTTCTTCATTTCTGTAGTATTATACTGCCCATAATTATCTTGGCAGATGAACACAAGTTAATTTTGGCCACCACTGCTTTTTTTGTGCTCCAAGCTGACTTGATATCATACTTGTTCATTTTAGGGTTATTTCTGCTTTACCCACAGATATGCAGCTTCCATTCATCTTTGGAGACAGACTGAGAGAGTCTACAAGAGACCAAGGAGACAGTTCCTGAGTGTTTTATAGTCCTAATTTCCTAGTAATTGAGCCATATTAACTAAATTTATTTTGGATGCAGAGTGTGCAGACTCTACTCTTTGTTCTAACAAAAAGCAGCAGCATGGGAACAGGGAAAGCTGTGTTGTGGGGCATATTTCTGTGCCCCTGCAACAGCATCATAGGCCTGCAAAGTCCTTCATCTGTTTCTGTGTCTGCATTGTTTCTTAGCTTGTTTTGGTCTCTCAAGAAGATCACGCAGTAATTATTGTAATGGGCAAAACAGACTCAGCATAGGGAGATAGTAAGATTTATTGCTCATTACTAACAAGCTAGAGAAGTGAGAAACAAAGGAAAGAAACCAAAAGCACCTTCCCCCCCATCCACCCTCTTACACCTCCTCACCCTGAGCGGTGCAGGGGAATGGGGGAATGGGGGTTATGGTCAGTCTACAGCACTTCTTCTCTGCCGCTCCTTCTCGGTCACTCTCGTCCCCTGTGCTGTGGGGTCCCACCCACGGGATGCAGTCCTTGATGAACTGATCCAGCGTGGGCTTCCTACAGGCAGCAGCTCTTCCAGAACTGCTCCAGATATGGGTCCGTACCACGGGGTCCATCACTCAGGAGAAAACTGCTCCTACCTGGGTCCCCCACGGGCAGCAGCTCCTGCCAGGTCACCTGCTCCTGAGTGGTCTCCTCTCCACAGGCTACAGGTCCAGCCCAGAATCTGCTCCAGCAGAGGTCTTCCACAGGTCTTCCTCCGTCGGTACAGGGCCACCTGCTCCACCGTGGTCTCCTCCACGGGCTGCAGCGTGGAACCCTGCTCCACCGTGGTACTCCATGGGCTGCAGGGGGACATCCTGCTTCACCATGGTCGTCACCACAGGCCACAGGGGACTTCTGCTCCGGCGCCTGGAGCACCTCTCCCCCTCCTTCTTCACTGACCTTGGCGCCTGCAAGGCTGTTCCTCACTCCTCTCACTCCCAGCTGCTGTGTGGCGCAGCGTTTTTTTCCCCTGTCTTAAATATGCTCTCACAGAGGTGCAAAACAACATCGCTTATTGGCTTAGCTCTGGTCAGCAGTAGGGCCCTTACCAAACATGGGACAGCTTCTAGATCCTTCTCACAAAATCCACCCTTATGGCCCCCTGCTACTAAAACCTTGTCACGTAAACCCACTAAAGTTGTTTGTTTCTGTTTCTTTTTTTTTTTTTTCTGTTTTTTTTTTTTTTTCTGTTTTTTTGTTTGTTTGTTTGTTTTTTTGCCAAAATGCTCTAAAAATAAAATTAAAGAAGGAATGATAAAAATATTTCCAAAGTGACACAAATTGGCTTAACACCTTTTTTTTTTCCTTCTCATTTTCTCAGTATCTCACAACAGAGCAATTCATATAAGATAAATTCAAATGTTCTTGATACTGATACTATGTTTATTCTTAAAATAAGGCCACATCTTTCTGAAAATAAGTCCATATTAATTGGTTAGTAAAATGTCTTCCGTATTTTTTGAAAATGTTACCATGTTTTGACTAGATCTAGTTCCCCATTTGGCCACAGGTTGACTGGGTCTGTCTCAACCTCCCCCTCCCTGCTATTTACCTTGTCAAGCAACACCCTTTCTACCACCTCCCAGAAACAGTAGGGCTAGGTTTAATTAAGGCTAAGAAGCAAATGGTGCATTCTCACTTCCCACGTAAATTGAGTAATTGGCTGCCACTGCTTATTTTGCAGAGTTCTGAGTGAAACCTCAGGCTCAAAAAAGTTAAATGAGCTTGAACAAATAACAAGCTTTACTTGTCATTGGCTGGCAAGTAACCTACATGATATTAACCTGCTAAAATTATTCACTCAGAATAGAATCAGAGATGAGGCATATTTATAATAAGAATTGTAGATCTACAGCACTGCTTAAAAAAAATCTTCATAAGAAACTGAAATGTTTACTGTAATAGGGAATGTTGTCTCTTCACTCAAAATTCCTTAAATAATAGAAGGTGGCATAAACTTTTTATATTTTCCCAGTAAGTAAATCTGTGATGGAATCCCACTGAAGCCATTTTCACGAGGAAATGTGAGAACTAACATTTCATATTTTATCTATAAAAAAACAAACCAAACCAAACCAAAACATAAAAAAACAAACCAGAAACTAAACTAGGATTTTCACTGTTATTTACAGTATTAATAGACACATAATTAATATACTTTTTTCTTAAATCTTATGTAGACAGAGCTTAGAATGATAATCCTGAATATTTCCACATATATATTTAAGCATTTAGCTCCTTACATGAAATTTACAGTGCTCTGAGATGCTGAGATGCCTATGTGCCTATGATACATGTGAAATAGAAGTGAAGGAAAGTGAAGGAAAAATCCTGAGATTCACATCTATTACTCCAGTGAGCAGTAAAACATCTAAACCAGACCACCAAAAAAAAAAAAAAAAAAAAAAAAAGTATGAATGCATTGTTTGTTGTTTTTTTCCTAGCCTCCTCAATTTTTAGCTGCAGTCAAGTAGCTGGTTTTATACAGTTCAAAGTGTGATCATACTGAGGGTCTGGAAAAATGGCTTTAGCTCCAATAATTCACAGAGAAAAGGAGCTGTTCCTAAAAAGGGTTGGGGTAGCTCCTTGTTTCTCTCTAAGACACTATTATCCTGGACGGTTGAAGCACTGCTGTTAGCATCCTTCCTGGGCTAACAGAGGTCATTCATTTCAGAATTAACACCAGGGAGCAGTTCAAGAAATGGTTCTGAGACTACAGTTTAGATGCACACACAGCAAATTTTATTCTTTTCCCATTGCCTGTCACAGTAATAGTGATTTTTACTTCCTTTTGGAGGTAAGAAGGAAAAGAAGTTGAAAATACACAACCAAAGAAATGTCAATCTTGGTTTGACTGAAATGTGATAATGGAGGCACTTAAATAGATAAAGTGTTACTATCTTATTAAGGACAGGAAATTATGCACAATAGAGACTTCCTCCTCCTATTTTCTGACTTCATCATGATATGGATCCACCAAGTAATATTTTCCAGAGAGAAAGGAATAATTTTATGCAGTGGCATGAACATACTTTTTTGTTGTTTTTTAACACCCCACCCTCCCCCCCTAAATACTTAAAAACTCTGTAAAATTATTATCTGATACTACTTTGCATCACTGATCAAATACCAGTTTTCTTACCTATTACATATTTGAGGTCTAATCTTCAGCTACAATCCTTCTAATAAAGTATGTGTTTCTACATATAGTTGTCCCAGAATCTACCATGCTATGATTCTTTCATCTTGAATTTGCTGTTTTTCTTCCATTAGAGACAGTAAACTTTACAGTACATGAAGCATTTATATGGGAAGCAAAGAACTCAAACAATTTTAACATTATTTTAAGATTAAATTGGTCATGTAACAACACCTTAAAGGTCAGTAAACTAATGAGACTATTGAGCCCCTGAAATGATTAAGAAAGGTAAAGTGAAATGAGTTTCCCAGGTGTTCAAGAATAATGATCTATAAAATATGGGAATTTAAAAAAATAGAGTATTTTTGAGTTACTGTTTTTTTGTTATTATCTTTGGAGTGACCATTATTATTCCAAAATATGTCTACAACTGTATTTTGGTACAATTATCTTATATATATTTTTTATTTATTTATTTTATTATTAAAATACAACACAGAGAGCTCGAGGTTTGAGATGAGAATGGTTTAATGAAAGGGAAAGGAAATGGGGAGAAAAAGAAACAAAAGAAACAATACATCCATGTGAAAGCACAGAAGGAAAGGAACGGGAAAAAAAAAATTATTCACTACTTCCCATCAACGAGCGATGTTTGGCCAGGTCCTACAAAGCAGGGCCTCAAAATGTGTAGCGGTTCAGGAGGACAGTCCCATCCCCTACAAGAACCCCCTTTTTATTGCTGAGTGTGACATCAGGTGTTATGGAATATCCCTTTGGTTGGTTTAGGTCAGCTGGCCTGGCGATGTCCCCTCCCCATCACTCGCTCACCCCCCCACCTGCTGGCTCTTGGGGGCTTGGAAGGAGTCCTGATGCTGTGCCACCAATATGCAGCAATAGACACAACACTTGAGTGATATCAGTGCTGTTCCAGCTACAAGTGCAGAGCACAGCACTGTGTGGGCTGCTGCAGGGAAAGGTGACTCCATCCCAGACAGACCCAACACATGTGTTTTCAGCTGTTACTCACTCTATTTATGCCTAAACCTGTCCATTTTCTCATAAAAGCCTATTAACAAAGTAGTCCAAAATCAGCAATATTGAACCTGTTTCTATTATACTGAGTATTACTCTGATATTTTATTAAAGCAGAGAAAGTTATTTCATATGGACATAATAGAGGAGCAAAATCCTAATTTGGAGTTCATTAGTATAGAATGATGTTGTGCAGCTTTCTGAACTGGGAAAATTTTGTAGGTGTTTCTTGCTTGGAACACTTACGCAAATCCATATAGTTTTGTTTCAACTGCTGGTCCTTCTGAGTAGGTACCATAGTTGCAAGATAGTCAAATAGGTTGTCACAATACCAGCTGGCTTAAAAAATAAATAAATAAATAAATAAATAAATAAATAAATAAATAAATAATAAGATATTTGTTAAACTGCTTCTGAAAACACTTTTTTTTTTTTTTTTTTTTTTAAGAAAGTTGTTTCCAACAAACAACTTTCAATTTGGAAACTTGAGTATGCAGAGGAATATTTATTGTGAGTGATATATAAAGTATATAAAGTAAATCAGTTCAGATGATGTCTGTCTAATTTGAGTGGGATCATTTGCAGCACTCAAAGGCAAAATTGCAAGTGCTCAATATAATTCACTGAAATAGTTTTATAAAGAGTAAGTCTCTTCAATTAGGAAAACAAATTAGTCTCAATTGTAATCAGCTAAGGATCAAGCAGAGTAATGATCAAAGAGCATCAATTACCTTACATAAATTTGTATAGTAAAATTCAAGAAAATCATTAGGGTTTCTTTCTGTGCCTCTTTTAATAACATCTAGCAAAATTAGAAAGTGTCAATTAATTAACAATGTAATGTTCACATTCTTTCACTGGTGAAATAAAAGCAGCTCTCCAAGAAGTGATTGCCCTGTGTACAACTGCTGTAACTGCAAATATCTCACTCTAGATTGTCACTGATTTTTTGGATCCCATTTAAATCATTAATGGTATACATGGTTGCAATAGATCCCTGAGTTTCCCAGGACCTTGAAGCAGAACAAATACTATCTTCTTTTTGCTGAAATTCTCCAAAGGACACTGACGACTTATAGTCTCTAAAGTTAACTCCTATTAGTACACACACACACACACACACACACACACACAAGCTCACACAAAAGAAGCACTGTAACTCTTAATAAAAGAATCCAGAATTCCCAAATGAAATAGCTGAAAAGTAAAACTTGAATGTAAGTCTCACATTTGATCACCATTTTCTCCTCTCCTCTCAAATTCTCCTTTCCAGACCAGGCAACTTCAGAGGTTTCTGTGGTTGGAACAACTGCAGCACAGACATCCTAGCCCTGCTCCTGTGTCGGACTTGGCTTCTAATCAGCTCAGTCCTGAAAGCAGGTCTCTGCCCTCTCAGGCGTTTTCCAGGTTGTTGAACTGCAAAGTATTGATTAACTCCTGTGCCCAGGTATTTCTCCTAACACTATCCTACTCCTGAGAAGACCTGATTTACAGTTCTTAGGAACTGCAGGAAGAACAGCCAGTCACAAGTGGCAAAAGGGTACCCCTTACTACAGCCATTCCCTTAACCCATCATTGGTATCCCAGAGTATAACTGCATTTCAAGTTTCTTCAGTTTGTTCTTTGCCCTTCATGTTCCAATCTGTCCTTTAAAAATATTTTCAAGGTCAAAATATTTCAAGGTCCCTCACCAAAGGCTCTTAAAACCACAGGATACAAGGAAGGGTCAAACTAAGGAAAAACTGGGTGCAAGATAAGAAATAGGCAGGGCTGTCCTAGCAAAAGAGGATTGTGGCCTAGAACTCTGTTGTGGTCTGTCCTCTTTAAGCTATTGGTAAGTGATACTGTAAGGAAATTGAGTAAGACATCAAAGTTTCCTGGCTCGATCTTATTCAAGACACTAAAGACAACCACTATCTGAAGAATTTAAATAAGAACTTTTAATGTCCGTAAAAGGAAATAACATAATAAATTTGTAGAATCATAGAGTCATAGAATCATGAAGGTTTGAAAAAAACTTAAAGATCACCTGGTCCAACCTTTAGAATATGCTAAAACTATGGCCTTGGAAATCATTGCACTAAGTGGTCTGTATAAATCCTTCTAGGCAAGAGGTAAAGACTCATGGTGTTCTCAGTATCCTCATGAAAAATAGTGGCACTTAACATCTGCAAAAGTGTCTCTGGTAACGTACCTTGCAGTGATAATCAGCTATTAATAAAATAAAGCTCAAAACGCCTTCTCAGCTACATGTATATTGTAACTTTCTTTCTTATGAAATCAATTCTGAATATATATATATGCATATATATATATATGAAGCTCTATATGATTAGAAAAGAAATAAAGCAAATTAACTAGTAAGACACATTTTACAGGCCCTGAAATAGCAATAGCAAACACACGAGCCCCTAAATGTTGCCTAAAATCCATACATGGATTATTTTTTTTCTCAGAGAGATGTATCTCTAAATACCATGGCTATCGGCATTCAATCTGTGGCTTATGTATCACGAAAAAACTGCTCTCTTACAGAAGCCAGAGAGAGCAGTAATATCAGTAATGAGCTCCTGTGTTCTGGACCACGCAATGGTTTTCACAGTTCTTTTGTTTTCCTCTGCTTCAGAGAATACAATAACTGTTATAATCCCAGAAACAAGGGAGGAAGAGTTCTGTGGAAATAAATGTATGTAATTTGGAGAACAATATAGCAAAATGAGCCCAGAATTTTCCTCCTTTACTTTCTTTCTCTTTCCCCAGAGTTCTCTCCTAATTTTTATGTCTGGATAAGCTTCATTTTGTAACTGTTACACAGGACCCTGGGCTATGTTGTTTTCAATCTCTCAATAGGTGGCATCTTTGAGAGAAGTACCTGTCTTAACTGACATACAAATGATCTCACATAATAATTCCAGTGTAGTATTGTCATTTAGAAAAATTAATCTTGATTCTGTTTTGAACTTAACTACAAAATGAGAGAGAAGCCAATGTCTTGAATAACCCTTTCTTAACTATTTAAAAAAATAAAATAAAAAAGAGAGAGAGAGAGGAAAAAAAAGTGTGATCTTTCTGATAAAAATTGCTGACAGATTCTGATCAAAGTTCAGATTGGCAAATCCTTCTCTATAGTAATTACAACCTTCTCTACATTTAAATTTCAAAACAAACAAACACACAAGCAGACAGACAAAACACCTAGACAAGACATACAGATGTATATACAAATCATAAAAACAAACCTGATATTTTAAATTTTGTTAGTAAAAAGAGTTAATATTGACATACCACCTCTCATTCAAGAAAAAAGAATATCCACAGAAAAAAGTATAAGAGACAAAAAAGAAAAACAAGACAGGGAGAAAAAAAAAGTCTTAAAAATAGCAGAAGAAAAAAGAAATATTTAAATGGAAATAGAAATTTGATTATTTTACTTATTGTGGAGATATTCTATTACATTCTACAATATAAATTATTCCTTTCCTTTTTGCTAATTATTCTCTGGAAATTATTACAAAGGCTCCTGATTCCTGAGGTGGCTGCCAGCTATGAGGAAGCATCTACTTAATCTAGTGAGGCTCCAGAAATCAGCTACTTGACAATTTCATGAGAAAGCTTGCCAATATCCCAAACTCTCAGTTAATATTTATGTTGTTCATTGAAGACATGTGAATGATCTGATGTGCACCACAAGATCAGAGAATCACAGAATTGTAGGGGTTGGAAGGGACCTCAAGAGATCATTGGGTCCAAACCCCCGCCAAAGCAGGTTCCTAGAGCAGGCTGCCCAGGTAGGCATCCAGATGGGCCTTGAATATCTCCAGAGAAGGAGACTCCACAACCTCCCTAGGCAGCCTGTTCCAGTGCTCCGTCACCCTAACCATGAAGAAGTTCCTTCGCATGTTGGTGCAGAATTTCCTGTGCTCCATTTTGTGGCCATTGCCCCTTGTCCTGTCCCCACAAACCACTGAAAAGAGGTTGGCCAAATTCCTCTGTCTTCCACACTTGAGGTATTTATAAGCATTGATAAGATCCCCCCTCAGTCTTCTTTTCTCCAGGCTGAACAGACCCAGATCTCTCCGCCTTTCTTCATAGGGAAGGTGCCATTTAATCCCATTGACCCTCCTGGCCACCAGGGCACTCTTTTGGCTCATGGTTAACCTGTCGTCCACCAGGACCCCCAGGTCCTTCTCCTCAGAGCTTCTCTCCAGCAGGTGGCCCCCCAGCCTGTACTGATACATGCAGTTGTTCCTTCCCAAGTGCAGGACTCTACACTTTCTCTTATTAAACCTCATTTGGTTTCTTCCTGCCCATCTCTCCAGCCTGTCCAGGTCTTGCTGAATAGCAGCACAGCCTTGTGGCGTGTCAGCCACTCCTCCCAGCTTTGTGTCATTGGTGTACTTGCTGAGGGCGGACATTATTCCTTCATCAAGGTCGTTGATGAAGATGTTGAACAAGACCACACCCAGCACAGACCCCTGGGGAATACTGCTAGTCACAGGTCTCCAGCCAGACTCTGCACCACTGATCACCACCCTCTGAGCTCGGCCAGTCAGCCAGTTCTTAATCCATCTTACTGTCCACTCCTCTATCCCACACTTTCTCAGCTTTGCTAGCAGGATGTCATGAGAGACAGTATCGAAAGCCTTGCTAAAGTCAAGGTAGATGACATCCACTGCTCTCCCCCCGTCTACCCAGCTGGTGATGCCATCACAGAAGGCAACGAGGTAGGTGGAGCCCAACTTCTCCTTGATGAATCCATGCTGACTACTCCTCATAACCTTCTTCTCTTCCAATTGCTTGGAGATGGCATCCAGAACAAGCTGCTTCAATACCTTTCCAGGGACAGAGTTGGGACTGACTGGCCTGTAGTATCCCGGATCCTCCTTCTTGCCCTTCTTGAAGACTGGAATGACATTGGCTGTCCTCCAGTCTTCAGGCACCTCTCCTGAGACCTTTCAAAGATGATAAAGAGTGGTTTGGTGATCACCTCTGCCAACTTCCTTAGCACACGTGGATGCATCCCATCGGGGCCCATGGATTTGTTTGCAATGATCCCATAGAACCATTCTCTTGTCAACCAGGGGGGAGTCCTCCATTTCCCAGACCCTTCTTCTCCCTCCAGGGTCCAGGAGTCCTGTGGGGGAGTCCCTGAAGCAAAGACCAAAGCAAAGGAAGCATTCAGTATCTCCACCTTTATGAATAGACATAAAGCAGCAAAGATTAATACTCACTCCCAACTGTGAAAAAGATAAACGCTGAGTCATTTTAAGTAGATGACCCTACAAAATTTTGATCACATCAAGAAAGAAAATTCCCATTCATTGCACACATCACTTCCTTCTTCAACAGTTAAACTTGAATCAGTTTTACCACACATGAATGTTTGCATAATCATAGAATCATAGAATATCCCAAGTTGGAATGGACCCACAAGGATAATGGAGTCCAACTCCTAGCACCACACAGGTCTACCCAAAAATTCAGACCATATGACTAAGAGCACAGTCCAAACGCTTCTTAAACTCTGACAGGCTTGGTGCCGTGACTACATCCCTGGAGAGCTTGTGCCAGTACACAAAACCCTCTTGGTGAAGAACCTTAAGTCTGAAGAGGAGCAGAAAGGCATAAAAAGAGAGGAGGCAGGACCTCAGATTACGCATGTAGCTTCATTTAAAAGGCATCTACCCAACTTTAGGCCAGATGCATCTCATTCATAGGATTATGGAGGCCTTTATTGGAGAAACAATCCAAAACAGGTACAGTAGAACTTTAAAGAATGAGGTTAATTTCCATAACTATGACTTCAGGTTGGAACAAGCTGAATCTGAAATGGTGCTCACAGAATCTGGTTATTCTTCCAGAGTTAATCAGAATCTACAGTGCATGAACATTAGTCACTGCCATTTGCTGCATGTTACTTTTCCTCAGTTAGTGTGAAATTCCAGTACAACTGCCGGAGTCCTTTATATAACTTTTAGTTTTATTCCAATAAGCAATGTCTTTACAAGTATATAGAGAACATATTTCTTTGTAGTCCATCATGGATCTCTCCATTTGAAATGTTATTGTAATTTCAATATTATATTTATTAAAGAAGTGGAAAATACTTGAGTTTCTGAGCTTCATCACTGCTTAATGGAAGATGAGGTCAAACCCAGCATCACTGATGCCAAGGGTAAAACTTCCAAGTTTAAGTATTAAATTTAATTCTACATATTTCCATCTCTTTTTTATGCATTAGATTCTTTAGGAAAACACAATGAACACAAGGTGGAGCCAAAGACTCTTGAAATAAGCTATTTGCTTATTTATTTATATATTTTTTAACTGAGAGCTCTTGAGAGAGGCAAATGAGAATAAACTAAAATCCAGCATTTGAAGCAAGTGCTTCAGGTAACTAGAAGTGGAATATAACTGTTACTGTCTATAATTAAATCACCATAAATCTAATGTTCATACATTTTAACCATGAAAAAATAATTATATTTTTAGTCCATATTTTTTTTGAAGGGCACATCCAAATTTAATAAGATTCTGTATCTTTAAAACTCTTAGACAAATCCAAATGTAAATTATCAGTGATTTTTTTTTCTAAAAAAATAGCAACACACAATAACAACAAAAAAAAATACATAAAATTTTGTTGTCCAAAATGATTTTTATATTTTATGAGATAACATCTCCTTTATTTTTATTTCACTACATTTTTTTGCCTAATTTAATATCTCCCTGTTTGCATTTTTGGTTTAAGTCAACTTTAATTGTGATATGTGGAAGAAAAGTGAGATATGGAGATATATATTGCATATAAAATTTGTCTTTGTTGACACTATGACATTTTTGAACTCCAAGAGTAAAGTGAGAATGAAATTAAAGCTCCTGTCATTTTAATGTGGAATGATTAATCTTTAAAATTCTGACTTGGGTTGTTAAGGATTGTTATTACTGCATGGGAAAAACATATTTTTACATCAATCCTTCTATGGTTTCAATAGCATGGGTTGCATCAGACTGTATTTCATGTACCCTGCTACTTGAGAATATATGTATTTTCTCTTCTTTTCCTGACCATACACTTGACAGATCAGATGACTGATAACATTTCACAGCTGTCATCACCATCTAGTTCCACTTGCATATACACAACTTCATAAAGCAAGTGAAAGACTTTGGAAATTAGGGTCATACTCCTACTCATGTTAATACTTCCAGAAAAAAAAAAAAAAAAAAGAAAAAAAAAGAAAAATAAAAGGAACAGGCCTTCAAAATTAGCTGTGCTGGAACTGAAACTGATGAATTATGTATGTGATTTGTCTTTGTTTTCCTTTTAATTTTGCAAAAAAAACATTCACATGTTTCAGAGGGACCTTGACAGTCAAGAGGTGGGCCCATACAAAAGTCATGTATGGGCCATGACTTCAACAACGCCAAGTGCAAGGTGTTGCACCTGGGCCAGGGCAATTCCAAATACTCAACAGGCTTCTGTCTATGCACAAATACTGGCTGGACAATGAGTGGATAGATAGCAGCTCTGCAGAGAAGGATTTGGGACCAAAAAAAACTGAACAGGAGCCAACAATATATACTTGAAGCCAAGAAAGCCAGTCATATCCTGGGCTGCGTTGCCAGCAGGTAGAGGGAATTTATTTTCCCCATCTCCTCTGTTCTCATGATACCCCACCTGGAGTACTGTCTTTTTTTTTTTTTTTTTTTTTTTTCCTCCTGAAAATGGAACTCACTGCGTAGTATTTGTAAGCATAAAAGAAAATATGTTGAAATACAACCAGCTTAAATACCCTGAACTGGAACACTGAATTTCAGGACTGTAAACTGCTAGTTATTTTCAAAGGCATTATTTTTGTGGGGAGAAAGACATGAAAGCTGAATAGTTGGAGGAAGAAAACACATACAAAATGCTGTGGCAGATTCTTGCAGTGAAAATAAGTATGACTTCTCACCCATGTTCAAAGTCAAACTGCCACAAAATTCTGAAAGGATTCATACAAGCCAAGAGCTGTAGCAAGCAGAGGAGCATAAAATAGTTCAAGTATTATAGTTGAATGAAATCATCACATCCAGTCTCCACTCCAGCCCTGTAAGTGAAGGAAAGGACAATATGTTCTACAAATTAACTTATTCAGGCTGTACTGTACAAAGTAAAAAGAAAATCAACACAAATAATAAATCTTTTACTGTCACCTTGGTGGACAGAATTACTTAACACAGAATAAGTATCTGAAAACGATCTCTGATAGAGTTTGTATGAAACTAGAAATTTACAGATAAAATCCAGATATCCAGAATATTTTTTTCCATACACTAAGCCAACTGTTTTCCTATATGTGTATATTAAATCTCGTGATGACTTTACTTTTGGTCATGCATGATGATTGTGTTCCTAAATCTGAGTCTATCAAAAGTAGCTTTAGTAGCTTTTTTTTTATTTTTCCTAAAGATACCTAAAGATACATTATATTATGGTTTTGTTTGATCGCTCAAGTGTTTTGGATGCTTACCATGCTCCTGTGTTCATCATACCCATCACACATTCTCCTGATTTTTGAACCATTTAGGAAATGGTTCATTAGGAAATAGTAGGAAAGCCCTCATTTTTTTAAAGGCAGTTTTTATTCATCTACATTTATCAGTATACCAATGGTCCTCAGGATGCTGTTTAATTAAGTTGATTTTTAATTTAATTTAACTCTAGTTCCTAAATACTGGTGGAAAAGTAGTTAGGCTTCATATCGAAAGTAACTTATTTTATACTAGAATGCATTTGAGAGTCAAAAAACATACTTTCTTATTAATCTTGTGTTTTGTTATTTTTCTAAGTAGCTTATGAAATATTTAAATCAAAATATCTAATTGCAAAAATACCAGAGTGAACATTTTAAAAATTAAAAATGGTAATCAAATATATCAAAAGAAAATTAAAGTAACTGTGATATAATTCAGCTAAAAATGGAAATCATTAATCTGGGAAATGATAAAAAAGATATTTTTTGTTTTGAAATAATTTCTTAAATATTTCAGTTAACCAAGTTATTGTATTTTCATAAATATTTTCATAAATCTGTAATGATATGTTTCATCACAAACTTGTCCAGTTCTAGTTTGTAAGACTGACTGATCTGTAGTTTCCTGGACCAAAAAAAAATTAAGTAAGAATGCAAAATTCTCTTCATTGACTTCAAAGGAAGTCATATTGTCTTATCAGCCATCAAGACACTACATACGACCTTCTTAAAGTAGTGCTTACAAAATAAAGTTGTCAGGTTTATGGGTCTATAAGCAAAATCACAGATGAATATGAATATGAAATTTAATTCCATAGAGATCAGAAATATTTGAAACACCTCATGCAGGAACGGAAAGAGTTTGGGCTTGAGAATGTTGTCTTGGTGTGATAGAGGTAATCTTGACAGTTACAGAGCTAGGAAAGTGATAATGAAAATTCTTGCTTTGAAGACAAATCAGTTGCAGTTTCTCAGAATAGTGCTTTAATATTTAGGTTTTATAACTCTAATGATTTCAAAGATGTTCACTCTAAGTCCTCATCAGTGCTGCTGCTCCTTCTTGCCCCTGGAGGTATTCAGCTGTGTTATGCCTTGCTGAATTGCCCAGTTCTTTTTTTTCTGACATTGAAGAAGAGATTAAAAAAAAAAAAAAAAAAGCAAAAGGACAAATAAAAAAAATGTATTTCTGTCCTAGTAACTAAAATTCTTCCTGTCTTGCAAAGCATTTCCCAATGCATAAGACAAATTACATGAATAATCTTTGTCTCCTATTATACAAATGTTCCCTGTCTCCAGAAAATGATAGAAAATGAAAACTCTGCAATCTGTATGCACAAATACATCTATATTCATATCTGTAAAAATACAGGTGGAAACCTCACTAACTTGAATCTTCACCATATAGCCTTTGGATTTAAACTTAGAAACATAGTCCTTTGAAACAACATTCATATCAGTAGAATCTGCTGCCTGCAAGGAATCAATTATTTTAATTATTTATCTTAAACAAAAATATATTAAACAGTCTTTCTTAGTTAAATCACAAAAAATAACATACATGTTTTTTGTCTGCCTGATCCCATTTTAGCTGAGTGAAAGAAGTTTCAATTAATATTCTAGTTTCTTGAACCCCTTATGTCTTATGGCAAGGAATTACAAAGGCTGTTAATTTATTACTATTAATTTATTACATCTTTCCTTTATACGCATTTTAAAAACTGTTATTTTTTTCAGTTAAAATTCTGTTTTTGTTTTTCAAGATGACAAGTATGTATATTTGTTACATCTGTCCAATCACTCAATATTAATTTCTTTGCTAAATAAACCATTTTAAAAATCTTTTTAAAGGCTTCTCACACAAGCTTTTTCATTTGACCAGAAGTAAAAGATTTCCAGACCAAATTGTTACTATTTCTAAATCACACAGAATACTGTTAAGAATTGTTTTTTCAAATCATCCAGTTTTGCAAATAATTTGTGGGATTCACCTATCCTTACCTTTAAGGATATCCAAACCTTATCCTGTTTGAAGGTTTGAACTTTTTATCCTTTTCAATTAATGGATATAAACCCTCTCTAGAACACATTTCATTGCTTCCTAAGGAGGTCACGTAAGACAAGTTAAATGCTAATTTTTGTTTTGAAATATCTGCACCTTGCCACTTGAGAATGGAGGGACGCATAAACAATGGTGACCATCTCATGTTGCATACATGTGCATGCAAAACTAAGGAATCCCATATAGTATTGCACACCTGAATATACATTGAATATATATATATATTCAACATATATATATATATATGAATATATATATATATATTCAACATATTGAATATATATATATTATTATAGATATATTCAATATATATATATCTTGAATATATACATATATATATATTGAATATACATGTATATATATACCTTGAATATACTATATATACCTATATATACCTTGAATATATATTCCAGCAGACTGGAATATATAGACCAGCAGACTTTGATAATAAAGATAAAACATCTTCCAGAACATATGGATGACTTAGTGTTACTATGTAGAAAGATTTTTCTTTTGTGTGAAATGTCATGTCAAACACTTGTTTGAGTTATTCGGTAGTAACAATGTTCATATATCGAGTTAGTGCTGAACACTTATTTATATGATGGATTACACTCTGTGCACTCTCTATGATCATTGATAACTATTAGCTCAGTGAGGCAGGAATTCACAATGCCATCAGATAAAAGCAGTCTTTACAACATTCAGCTGTAAAATGTTCTTTTGCATAATACAACCTACACAACCTGACTTTAAGGATCTTTATAACAGCAGCTGCACAGCAGACGTGAAAGAGAAACTTACAATATAAACAGCAAATTCTATGAATCTGATGTCAATTAACTGCACAGAATCCAGTTGAAAAAGAATAGCTGACTAGACCCACAGAATCACAAAATGGTTTAGGTTGGAAGGGACCTCTGGAGGTTATCTTGTCCAACCCCCTGTAGAGAATACTCAGACTAGTTAGTGTCACTGATAACTGATAAGCACCAGCCTTGGGAAAGGGGAGTTGAACAGCTTGGTCCTGCTTCTCTCTTACACAAAGTTTGTGGATGGAGGTCTGCAAGTTTGGTACGAACGGTTGCAGAAGGAGGGACACTTGCAATGGCTGGGTGGCCCTATTTTTGTGCCAGAAAAGAACCTTGAAGGCCATGATGCCCATAGCCAAACATTTTGCTTCAAAATATTTAAAATGAATACTGAAGTTCACATCCCTTAATATGATAATGAGCTTAATGAAGTACATGGTAAACATAAATTACTATAGTACTCACCTCTTCACCCAAATCATGCTAAACATCACCCCGGGAAGTGGGGGTAGAGTGTGGAGGAACAGATATGGTAAGAGGAAAGTGTAGAAAGTTAGTGTTAAGAGTTACTGTTATTTCCATCATTTTACATCATCATACCTTGAATTCAGTATGGCTTTTGACACTCTTTCCCACAACATTCTCCTCAAGAAACTGGCTGATCGTGGCTTGGACTACCATATGCTTCGTTGGGTTAAAAACTGGCTGGATAGCCAGGCCCAAAGAGTTGTGGTAAATGGACTCAGATCCAGTTGGAGACCAGTCACTAGTGACGTTCCCCAGGGCTCGGTACTGGGGCCAGTCCTCTTCAGTATCTTTATCAATGATCTAGACGAGGGGATTGAGTGCACCTTCTGTAAGTTTGCAGATGACACCAAGTTAGGTGATTGTGTCGATCTGCTCGAGGGTAGGAAGGCTCTGCAAGAGGATTTGGATAGGCTGGACCAGTGGGCTGAGGTCAACCGGATGAAGTTCAACAAGGCCAAGTGCCGGGTCCTCCACCTGGGGCGCAACAACCCCAAGCAGAGCTACAGGCTGGGAGATGAGTGGTTAAAGCTGCCAGGCAGAGAAGGACCTGGGAGCGATGGTTGATAGTCGGCTGAATGTGAGCCAGCAGTGTACTCAGGTGGCCAATAAGGCCAACAGCATCCTGGCTTGTATAAGAAGCAGTTTGGTCAGCAGGTCTAGGGAAGGGATTGTTCGCCTGTACTTGGCTCTGATGAGGCTGCACCTTGAATACTGTGTTCAGTTTTGGGACCCTCACTACAAGAAGGACATCGAGGTGCTCGAGCGAGTCCAGAGGAGGGCGATGAAGCTGTTGAGGGGCCTGGAGAACAAGTCCTACGAGGAGCGGCTGAGGGAGCTGGGTTTGTTCAGTCTTGAGAAAAGGAGGCTCAGGGGCAACCTTATTGCTCTCTACAGATACCTTAAAGGAGGCTGTGGCAAGGTGGGGATTGGTCTATTCTCCAATGTGCCTGGTGACAGGATGAGGGCGAACGGGCTAAAGTTGCACCAGGAGAGTTTTAGGTTGAATATTAGGAAGAACTTCTTTACCGAAAGGGTTGTTAGGCACTGGAATGGGCTGCCCAGGGAAGTGGTTGAGTCACCATTCCTGAAGGTCTTTAAAAGTCATTTAGATGTTGAACTTAGTTATATGGTTTAGTGGAGGACTTGATAGTGTTAGGTCAGAGGTTGGGCTCGATGATCTTGCGGTCTCTTCCAACCTAGACAATTCTGTGATTCTGTGTTATGAGGAATTGTTATAGTGTTATACTTAAAAAAAAAAAAAAAAAAAAAAAAAAAAAGCAGGGTGTACAAAGATAGAATTGGAGACCTAGAAGAGACGGTCAACAGGCTATGCCCTTTCTCATACACCAAGACAGGGATGCCTTCTTGGTAAACTCTGTGCCCTCACCTTTTGGTTAGGAATAGCTTTTCCAAAACTGTCTCAGTGAAAGCCTTTATCAGGACTCTGAAACAGGCAAATGTTTGACGTTAAAAAGTCCCCTTTAACATGACACCCCATGCTGGAGCAGGGACACCTAGGCTTGCACAGGACTGTGTTGAGGTGTTGAGTCAGACTTTAAATGTTTCCAAGGAGACTACACAACCTGTCAAGGTAACCTCTTCCAGTGTTTTTGAGATTTATGATTAAGCCCATCCCCCAGTCCTTAGAACATTCTGTCTTGTCAGGCTGCTCACAAATTATAACAAACAAGAAACGCTGTGTGCAAAAGTTGTTCTCATGCAGTAAGTCATAAATAGTAAAAGATTATATTCTCATCTCAGATATCCCATCCTGTGGCAAGGTAAAAATAACATCCAACTTTCTGTATTTTGAATTGACTCACATTTATTATGTTTTACCTTTCAGAGGTAATAAAAGAGTTTTCATTTAAAGTAATGACATTTAACAGAATATAGGAAAAAAATATTAACTGTTGCCTTTAGAAACTAAATTTCATTTGGTGAATTTCTTATAGGAAAGATTTGGGAGTTTGGTGGACAAGTGAATTGCAGACAACTTTTTATTGCTTAAATATATTCAGAATAACTTTTCTGTGGGGAAAAAAAAAAAAAAAAAAAAAGAAAAACGATAAAACAGTGCTACGGCTTCACACAGAGAGACATCACAATTATTTTATATTTTGAAAACAAAATAATACTAGATGTGATTTTATTCACAGGAGTCTGAGGCAGTTAGACATCAAATTACGACTAAAATTCCATAATAAATTCTCATTTGCTTGCTTGAAAGTAGCTGTTAGTGTGTGATTATATCACTCTGTGTGAAAATATATGTATGTAAATATAGATACATATGTGTGTGTACTTTTCAAAGCCTATGTGTTTGTAATACAACATGAAATTAGATGAATAATACAGAATGTGTTGTCAGGTATTTTATCATCATTCTTAGCTGATAAGAACTTCTAAGATATCCCTGCTTTGGTGAAGAACATTTTCAGTGGAATACTCCAACACTATCCTATAAATTCATTTTTTCCTTTCTCCTTATGACTGATAAGAGGATGGATACTTACTTCTGTTGTACTCGTTATCACCCTGCTACATTTGTCAATGACTGTATTCTTTTGTTTTAACCTCTTCTACTTACACTATTTTCTTCCACATATGATTATTTCTTTCCTTGATCTGTGACATGCCCTTGCCCACTGCTGGAAAGGACTTCATGATGTTTTGTTGACATAAAGGGCAACAGAAAAGAATTAAATTAAAGATTATTTCATGTATATATGTAAGCAAACCAAATTATTATTTGACTTACAGTTGGATGCTGTTGATGGAGTTTTGGAAGTTCTCAAGGAACCAAAGAACTGCATTAACAGACTGAAATAATTACAGATCCTGTTAACTCTCATCATCTGTACGTTAACTGGGAGTGCCACACGGCTGACACGAGCAAGTCCAGGAGGTTCATGAAGCACCTAGATGGTAACTTCTTGGTACAGGTGCTAACGGAGCCAACTAGGAAAGGTGCCCTCCTAGACCTGTTGCTAGAAAACAGAGAGGGTCTGGTGGGAGATGTGGTGATTGGTGGCCGCCTTGGTCATAGCGACCATGAAGTGGTTGAGTTCAAAATTTATGGTGACAGAAGGAAAAGTGCCACCAAAACCTCATCCCTAGATATGGGGAAAGCGGACTTCAGGCTGCTCAGGGAACTAGTCAGTAAGGTCCCCTGGGAAACTGCTCTTGAAGGCCTCGATGTCCACCAGTGCTGGTCACTCTTTAAGCGATGCCTCCTAGAAGCACAAGATAAGGCAATTCCAAAATATCGCAAGTCAGGCAGGCGGGGCAGGAGGCCGGCGTGGCTAACCAGGAATGTTCTAATGGAGATTAGGCGGAAACAGAGAGTGTTTCGCTACTGGAAGGAGGGCCAGGCGTCATGGAAAGAATACAGGGATGCTGTTTGTGTTTGTAGGGAGAAAGTTCGAGTGGCCAAAGCACAGCTAGAGTTGAAGCTGGCTGTGTCTGTGAGAGAAAATAAAAAGGTTTTTTTTAGATATGTAAATGGAAAAAGGAGAACTAAAGAATACATAGGGCCGCTCCTTGGTAGGGAAGGTCTCCTCACAGACGATGACATAGGCAAAGCAGAGACGCTTAACGCCTTCTTTGCCTCTGTCTTCAATGCCGATGATGGGCTTCGGGACCCAGGGTGCCCTGAGCTGGAGGACCGGGACGGTGGGGATGACAAACTCCCAGCTGACCCTGAACGTGTGCGGGATTTGCTACTCCACCTGGATCCCTACAAGTCCATGGGTCCGGATGGGATTCATCCCCGGGTGCTGAAAGAGCTGGCGGATGTCATCGCGGAACCTCTATCAATTATTTTTCAACGATCCTGGGAATTTGGAGAGGTCCCGGTAGACTGGAAGCTGGCAAATGTTGTGCCAATTTTCAAGAAGGGTCAGAAAGAAGACCCTAGCAATTACAGGCCTGTCAGTCTCACGTCAGTGCCTGGTAAAATCATGGAGAAGTTGGTTCTCGGACTTATTGAGGCGCACCTGGGGGACAAAGCAGTCATTGGTCCCACCCAGCATGGGTTTGTGAAGGGTAGGTCCTGCCTAACTAACCTGATTTCCTTTTATGATAAGATCACCCGTATGGTGGATCAAGGGAAACCAGCTGATGTGATTTTTTTGGACTTCAGCAAGGCTTTTGACACGGTTTCCCATAGGATCCTACTGGACAAAATGTCCACCATACAGCTAAATAAAAACATCATACGATGGGTGAGCAATTGGCTAATGGGCAGGGCCCAAAGGGTTATGGTAAATGGAGCTGCGTCAGGCTGGCGGACGGTCACCAGTGGGGTCCCTCAAGGCTCCATTTTAGGGCCGGTACTTTTCAATATTTTTATAAACAATCTGGATGTAGGAATAGAGGGTATTTTGAGCAAGTTTGCTGATGACACCAAACTTGGAGGAGTTGTGGACTCAAATGAGGGCGTAAAGGCCTTGCAGAGGGATCTGGACAGGTTGGAGAGCTGGGCGATCACCAACCGCATGAAGTTCAATAAGAGCAAGTGCCGGGTCCTGCACCTGGGACGGGGAAACCCTGGCTGCATGTACAGACTGGGCGATGAGACGCTGGAGAGCAGCCTAGAAGAGAGGGATCTGGGGGTCGTGGTAGACAGCAAGTTGAATATGAGCCAGCAGTGTGCCCTGGCAGCCAGGAGGGCCAATCGTATCCTGGGGTGCATCAAGCACGGCATCGCTAGTAGGTCAAGGGAGGTGATTGTCCCGCTCTACTCTGCGCTGGTGCGGCCTCACCTCGAGTACTGTGTGCAGTTCTGGGCACCACAGTATAAAAAGGACATGAAACTGTTGGAAAGTGTCCAGAGGAGGGCTACGAAGATGGTGAAAGGCCTTGAGGGGAAGACGTACGAGGAACGGCTGAGGTCACTGGGCCTGTTCAGCCTGGAGAAGAGGAGGCTGAGGGGGGACCTCATCACAGTCTACAACTTCCTCGTAAGGGGGTGTCAAGAGGCAGGAGACCTTTTCTCCATTAACACTAGTGACAGGACCCGCGGGAATGGGGTTAAGCTGAGGCAGGGGAAATTTAGGCTGGACGTCAGGAGGGGGTTCTTCACAGAGAGGGTGGTTGCACACTGGAACAGGCTCCCCAGGGAAGTGGTCACTGCACCGAGCCTGTCTGAATTTAAGAAGATATTGGACTGTGCACTTAGGCACATGGTCTGAACTTTTGGGTAGACCTGTGCGGTGTCAAGAGTTGGACTTGATGAACCTTAAGGGTCCCTTCCAACTCAGGATATTCTATGATTCTATGATTCTATGATTCTACTGTCTTTGAACGTTCATGGAGTTAATTTGCTCTATATACTCTATAGTTTATCTTAGAATGTGAAGGTAAATCTCTGTAAATACTCAGTGGAACAATCTCCCAGGAAGACATGCTGTAGTTCAGTAGTTTATGTAGGAACATGAAGGTAGTACAATGAGAAATTAAGCTAAAGAATTAGTTTCCCATGAGGGACACATACACAGCGACTGAATGATAAGTCAATGATCCAACATAAATTATTTTCCTGGAATATTTCTTACATCTTGACAAACCATTATCCTTTATACTTGGCTGTGAATGCTGCCAGAGTACAGTCCAATATGCATAGGCTGGAAAAACAGACCACAACTGTTTTTGATTTAGGGCTATTAAAATTAACCAAGGTTGAATAAGTTGAAAGTGGCACTGATGATATCACCAAGCAGTATATTGAAAAATACTCCAAAATTATTTAATGAACTAAAGTCTTCATAATCAAAATGTGAAGAAAATTTCAGAGGATAAATGTAGACAGATTCTGTTAGCCCTTACAATAAGATAGTTTCCTACTGAAGTATTTTGTCTCAAGAAAAGCTTGCAGACATGCCTACTTAAAGGCCAGTGTGAACAAGAACTGTGTGCGAGTTCACAAAAGAATTCCACGCCCCTGAACTGCCTTTATGTGCCAAGTATTACATCAATATTTACACTGCTTTCTGAGTTGTTGTTTATACTCCTGATTTCCTCAGTTCACTTTTTTTTTTTTTTTTTTTCACAAAGCACCATGGAGCAAAAGGCCAAAAGGATAAAAGTTCTGCTTACAAAAGTCATACAACCTAGAGTCAGAAGGCTCTTTAAATCCACGCTCTGTATTTCACAACAGGCAGGATCAAACACTGTCAGTACTGTCAGCATTCTGTTCTCCCTTATTCAAATAATAAGATGAAATAATGTCATTATGTTCAGTATGTTTTCTCCATATTTATACCACCAGGAGCCAAAATTCAGTTACTGAAAGTGTGCATTTTGCTGTTTTTAAGGTCTTTTTTATTAAAATGTCTTTTGATATGTCTGTTCTACCCTAGAATCTTATTCTGGTGAACCTTGTTATATTCACCCATTTCTAAGAGTGCATCATTTTAAACAATACCTCAAAAGAGATTATTCTTACATCAGAGCAGAGCTATGCATGCACCAAAAGAGCTTAGCATTCCAGAACTGATATCTTGCAGGGATGAACAAATATTTGACTGATATTGAGAGTCCTAGGATGCATTTATGCTAATGAACTTTCTTTAATGAACTTTCTATAGAACAAAGTTACTATAATGCAATTCACCTTCAATGTAACCCTCCTTCTCAGTGTGTGTCAGATCAATTAGTTTGTCCAGGACTACATCCAGTCAGGAACACATCCACAGACAAGGACTCCACAGACTTTTTAAGCAGCCACTTCCAGTGTTCAGTCACTTTCAAAGTAATTTTTTTTTTTCTTATGTTTAGACAGAATTTTCTGCATTTCAGATTGTGCTCATTGCCTCATGTCCTTTCATTAAGCACTGCTGAGAAGAATGTCTATCTATTTCCTACCTTTGATTTCTGCACATTGATAAGATACCCCTAAGCTTTCACTTCTCTAGGCTGAACAATCCCACCTCTCTCTGCCTTTTCATGTATGAGAGATGCTCTGGTCCTTTAATATTTTGGGCTCTTCACTGGACTTGCTCCATTAACTTACTAACGGAAATGTTACTCCATTAACGTTTCTAATAGTGGCGAGCTCAGAACAGGACACAATACTCCAGATGTGGCCTCACCAGTGCTGAGAGGAAGAATCATGTCCTTGACCTGCTGACACTTCTCTAGGGAAGTACCTCCAGGATGCTTGTTTTTTTTACTGCAAAGGTACATTGTTGTCTCATGGTCAGCCAGGAACACAAAGTCATTCTTGGAAAAGCTACTTTCCATCTGATTGACCCCCAGCCTATACTGGGTTGTGGGGCTATTTTTTTCTAGGTGCAGAACTATTTCACTTTGTTGAACTCCATGAGACTCCTGTTGACCCATTTTTCCCCCTTGTCAAAATTCTTATGAATGACAGTGTATCAGCCACTCTTCCCAGTTTTGTATCACCAGCAAATTTGAAGAGCTTAAATAGTAAAGGACCCACTATCAACCCTTGCATTATTTTACTAGTACTCAGACTCCTTATGGACTTTGTGTCATTAATCATAACGTTCTGAGCACAAGATGATACCTTGTGGTTCAGGTTACTGTCCACTTACCTAACCCAAACTTTAACAGCTGAAGTTGAGGATGAGGATGTTATGAAGTATAGTGTCAAAAGCCTTACTACAGTCAAAATAGACAACATTCACTGCTCTTAATGCTTCCACCACCAGGGATGTTTTATGATTACTTGATATGCTTCTCCACCACCTTCCCCAGGATTAAGGTGAGGCTGACCAGTCTGTAGTACTGCAGATTGTGAGGAACAATTAAAAAGTTTTTTTTGAGTATTCTATCAGGAAAAAGAGGACTAGAGCAAACATTGGTCTGATATTTGATGAGGATGGTCACCTAACAAACAGGGACACAGATGGACAAAGCAGAGATATTTAATGTTTTTTTTTTGCCTCTGTCTTCAGCACTGATGACAGCTGTCCTGAGTTGGAGGACTGTAACTTCAGGAATGATAAACTCCCAGCCAACCCTGAAATTGTGAGGGATTTGCTGCTCCAGGTGGATGTGTATAAGTCCATGGGACCTGATTCATCCCAGGGTACTCAGAAAGCTGGTTGATGTCATTGTGGAACCTCTCTCGATTGTTTTTCAATGGTCTTGGGAATCTGGAGAGGTCTCAGTTGACTGGAAGCTGGAAAATGTGGTTTCAGTTTTCAGGAAGGGTTAGAAAGATCCTGGCAATTACAGGCCTGTCAGTATCACTTCAGTGCCTGGTAAAATTATGGAGATTATTCTGAGAGTTCTTGAAAAACACCTGAAGGACAACGCACACACTGGTAACAGCCAATATGGGTTCATATAGGGAAGGTCATGTTTAAAAAACATAAAAAACATAAAAAATGCAATTTCCTTTTATGACAAGGTGACCCATCTAGTTGACTGAGGGAAGCCAGTTGATGTAATCTTTCTAGATTTCAATAAAGCTTTCAATACTGTCTCTCACAGTATCCTTCTGGGAAATTAATTAATTAATTAATTAATAGAATGCAGCTAAATAAAAGCATAATAAGATGGATGAACAATTGGTTGATGGGTCAGGTGCAAAGGACTCCTGTAAAAGGGGTTACATTGGGATGGTGATCTATCATCAATGAGGTCCCCTAGGGCTCCATTTCAGTACCAGTCCTCTTCAATGTTTTCATAAATGATTAAGATGTTGCACTTTAAGGATTTTTGAGCAAGTTCATGGATGATACTAAATTGGGTGGAGTTATTGACTCCATTAAGGGTGATGAGGCTTTGCACAGAGATCTAGACAAATTAGAGAGCTGGACAATATGAAGTTTAACAAGAACAAGTGACAGGTTCTGCACCTGGGAAGGGGCAAACCTGGTTTGACAAACAGACTGGGAGATGAGATGTTGGAGATCAGACCCACAGAAATGGGTCTGGGGCTTTTGGTCAACAGCAAGCTGAACATGAGCCAGCAGTGTGCCTTGGCAGCCAGGTGGGCCAACCATACCCTGGAGTGCATCAAGCACAGCATTGCTACCCGGGCAAGGGGAGTAACTGTCCCACTCTACTCTGCATTGGTGTGTCCTTGCCTTGAGTACTGTGTGCAGTTTTGAATGCCACAGTGTAAAAAATATATAAAAGTGTTAGACAGTGTCCCAAGGAGGGCTACCAAGATGGTGAAGGGTCTGGAGGTAAAGACCTATGAGGAGCAGCTGAAGTCACTTGGATTGTTCAGCCTGAAGGACAGAAGACTGAGGGGAGACCTCATTGCAGTCTTCAACTTCCTCACAAGGGGGAGCAGAGGGGCAGGCATTGATTTCTGCTCTGTTGTGACCAGTGATAGGACCCAAGGAAATAGCTTGAAGCTGTGACAGGGGCAGTTCAGGCTGGATATCAGGTAAAGTTTTCTTCACTGAGAGGATGGTCAGGCACTGGAACCGACTCCCCAGGGAAGCAGTCACAGCACTGAGTCTGCTAGAGTTCAAGAAATGTTTGTGCTCTCAGACACATGGCCTGATTTTTGGGTGGTCCTTTAGTAACCCAGGAGTTGGACTTGATGATCATAGAATCATAGAATCATAGAATGGCCTGGATTAAAAAGGACATTAAAGATCATCTAGTTTCAACCCCCCTGCTCTGGCAGGGTTGCCAACCACTACAGTAGTCTTCCCAGAGCCACATCCAGCCTGGCTTTCAATGTCTTCAGGGATGGGGCATCCACAACCTCTCTGGGCAACCAGTTCCAGTGCCTCACCACCCTCTGAGTGCAATTCTTTGTGGGTCCCTTCCAACTCAGGATATTCTATTATTCTATGACCGTTTTTCTTGCCCTGTTTGAAGATAGGAGTGACATTTATATTCTTCTGGTCCTCAGGAACCTGCCTCATTCATCATGCTCTTTCAAGGATAACCCCATCCACAACCTCTTTACCTGGTTATTGATTATTCTCTATGTGTTTCATAGTTTAAAGTTCTTCTTACAAGGTTGATAGGTTAATGGCAGAAGTATCCACCTAGGTGAATCCTTTCACTTCCAGGCAGTCATCAGTTCTCAAAGAAGAAGGCAAGGAAGAAGGCAAGGAAGAAGCCCCATGATCACAGAAAAAAATCCTGTGGTTGTGTGTCTGTTGCTGACACCAGACACACAACCACAGGATTTGTCCATTCCTCTTCCACCCCTTTCCCCTCACTGACGGACTTGAGGAAAAGACAGCTTAGTCCCTTATGGCTTTAAACATCACATCCATAGCCATGTAGTGAAACCTGATAATATACAGTTCTCTGCTGATATTATCATTGGTACCCATAAGAAACAGCAGCAGGGGACAACCATACAAGAGTCAGATAAACCTTGACAGCATCTGTACAACTTCATAAAATGATCCCTGGGTAAGCAGAAAACCTCACTTATTTGTCCATGAGGAAAAGGGAGCACTGTCTCTTCTATGATTATTTGTTTTCCAGGGTGAATAATGGTATATTCTTCCTATGAGCTTTTTTCCACTTTTTTTTTTTTTTTTTTTTTTTTTTTTTTTAATTTTTATGGACTCTTACTCATGTTTGCTGAGCTACATTTAAAGACAGGCAGGCAGCTGACAAAGAATGTGATGTTTTTTCTTCCATCATTTTTTTCACAGGCTGTGAAGCATATAGTTTTATCTGTAAAGAGTATAACTTAATGTAAAGTAAAGGGAAGAAAAGACTGGCTTTAGACTATCTGTGAATGTGATGTGACTTAAATTAGATCAAATAATAATGTTTACAAAAGCCGTAGCTATCCTAAAACCAACCCTGATGTTCTTCCATCTGCTGCATTAAAGCAGGCTTTCATCCTCCTCAAAGCTTATTATTAAAGTAGAAATATTATTTGCCATAATGAAGAAATGAAAAGATGTGTGTGTGATTGAAATGACAGTTTGAGGAACGTGGAGATAAATCTGAAATCCTGATGCAAACAAAGATAGACCAAGAGTGTACACGTAGCATGCTGTTACTCTGAAAAAAAAAAAAAAGTCAGCAAAAAACATGAACAATATATTATAGATTAGTGTATTACTGAATGTAGAAACTGATTGAGAACAGAAACTATGGGAAGATCATAAAATTGAATGAATTTTATATTTAACACATTAATTAATTAAGGATAGAGTACTGACGTTTATCGTCTAATTCATTAAATCCTGTAGTTCCAAAATCATAGAATCACACAGAATCACAGAATTCCTAGGTTGGAAGATCATCGAGTCCAACCTCTGACCTAACATTAACAGTCTCCACTAAACCATATCACTACGCTCTACATCTAAACATCTTTTAAAGACTTCCAGGGATGGTGAGTCCACCACTTCCCTGGGCAGCCTGTTCCAATGCCTAACAACCCTTTCAGTAAAGAAGTTCTTCCTAACATCCAACCTAAAACTCCTCTGGCGCAACTTTAGCCCATTCCCCCTTGTCCTGTCACCAGGCACGTGGGAGAACAAACCAACCCCCACCTCGCTACAGCCTCCTTTAAGGTATCTGTAGAGAGCAATAAGGTTGCCCCTGAGCCTCCTCTTCTCCGGGCTGAACAAGCCCAGCTCCCTCAGCCGCTCCTTGTAGGACTTGTTCTCCAGGCCCCTCACCAGCTTCGTCGCCCTTCTCTGGACCCGCTCAAGCACCTCGATGTCCTTCTTGTAGTGAGGGGCCCCAAACTGAACACAGTACTCAAGGTGCGGCCTCACCAGAGCCAAGTACAGGGGGACGATCACCTCCCTAGCCCTGCTGGCTACACTGTTTCTTATGCAAGCCAGGATGCCGTTGGCCTTCTTGGCCACCTGAGCACACTGCTGGCTCACATTCAGCCGACTATCAACCATCGCTCCCAGGTCCTTCTCTGCCAGGCAGCTCTCCAACCATTCCTCTCCCAGCCTGTAGCTCTGCTTGGGGTTATTGCATCCCAGGTGGAGGACCCAGCACTTGGCCTTGTTGAACTTCATCCAGTTGACCTCAGCCCACTGGTCCAGCCTATCCAGATCCTCCTGCAGAGCTTTCCTACCCTCAAGCAGATCGACACACGCACCTAACTTGGTGTCATCTGCAAACTTACAGAGGGTGCACTCAATGTCCTCAAAGTCAAGGAAGACCACATCCACAGCCTTTCCCTCATCCACCCATTGTGTCACTTTGTCATAGAAGGAGATCAGGTTCGTCAAGCAGGACCTGCCTTTCATAAACCCATGCTGACTGGGCCTGATCGCCTGCTTGCCCTGCAAGTGCTGCGTGATGACTCTCAAGATAATCTGCTCCATGAGCTTCCCTGGCACTGAGGTCAAACTGACAGGCCTGTAGTTTCCCAGGTCAGTCCTCTGGCCCTTCTTATATATGGGCGTCACGTTTGCTAGCCGCCAGTCAACTGGGACCTCCCCTGATAGCCAGGACTGCTGATAAATGATGGAAAGCGGCTTGGCCAGCTCCTCTGCCAGTTCTCTCAGTACCCTTGGGTGGATCCCATCCGGCCCCATTGACTTGTGCACATCCAAGTGCCGTACCAGGTCACCGACCATTTCTTCGTGGATAGTGAGGGCCACATTCTGCTCCCCATCCCCTTCCACCAGTTCAGGGTACTGGGTATCCAGAGAACAACTGGTATTGCCGCTAAAGACTGAGGCGAAGAAGGCATTAAGCACCTCCACCTTTTCCTCATCTCTTGTAACTAAGTTTCCCCCCGCATCCAGTAAAGGATGGAGATTCTCCTTAGTCCTCCTTTTTGTGTTGATGTATTTATAAAAACATTTTTTGTTATCTTTAACGGCAGTAGCCAGATTGAGCTCCAGATGAGCTTTGGCCTTCCTAATTTTGTCCCTGCACAGCCTCGCTACATCCTTAAAGTCCTCCCTAGTGGCCTGCCCACTTTTCCAAAGATTATAAACCCTCTTTTTTCTCCTAAGATCAAGCCACGATTCTCTGTTGAGCCAGGCTGGTCTTCTTCCCCGCCAGCTCGTCTTTGGACATGTGGGGACAGACCATTCCTGTGCCATTAAGATTTCCCCCTTGAAGAGCACCCAGCCTTCCTGGACTCCTCTGCCCTTCAGAACTGCCTCCCAAGGGACTCTACCAACCAGGGTCCTGAGCAGCTCAAAGTCAGCCCTCCGAAAGTCCAATACAGCGGTTTTACTGGTCCCCTTCCTGGCCTCGACAAGAATAGTGAACTCCACCATTTCGTGGTCACTCTGCCCAAGACAGCTCCCGACAATCACATCCTCCACCAGTCCTTCTCTGTTTGTGAAGAGAAGGTCTAGCGGGGCACCACCCCTGGTAGGCTCACCAACCAGCTGCATCAGGAAGCTATCTTCCACGCTCTCCAGAAACCTCCTAGACTGCTTTCTCAGGGCTGTGTTGTGCTTCCAGGATATGTCAGGGAATTTGAAGTCCCCCACGAGAACAAGCGCCGATGATTTCGCAGCTTCTGTCAGCTGCCTGTAGAACTCCTCATCTGTCTCCTCATCCTGGTTTGGTGGTCTATAACAGACCCCGACCAGGACACTAGCCTTGTTGTCCCTGCCGATCCTAACCCAAAGGGACTCGACCTTGTCATTCTCAGCCTCGAGTTCTACAACATCAAAAGACTCTCTAATATAGAGAGCCACACCATCACCCCTTCTGTGCTGCCTGTCCCTTCTGAAGAGCTTATAGCCAGTCATTGCAGCACTCCAGTCATGAGTGTGGCCCCACCACGTCTCCGTGATGGCAACCAAGTCGTAGCCTGCCTGCCGCACGATGGCTTCCAGCTCCTCCTGTTTGTTACCCATGCTGCGTGCATTGGTGTAGATGCACTTCAGCTGGGCCATTGCCTTATCCCCCGGCCTTGCCATTGTTCCCCCTGTCACAGCTCCAACAATCCTTGCTTCAGCCCCATCCCCCTTCTTACCTAGTTTAAAGCCCTCTCAATGAGCCCTGCCAGCTCCTGCCCCAGGATCCGTTTTCCCCTAAAAGATAGGGACCCGTCTGTGGCCATCAGGCCGGGTGCCGAGTAAAGTGCCCCATGGTCGAAAAACCCAAGATTTCTGCGTTGGCACCAACCCCTGAGCCACGTGTTTAACAGGTAGGCTTTCCATGTCCTCTCTGTACCCCTCCCTGCCACTGTAGGGATGGACGAAAACACCACCTGCACTCCTGCTCCATCCACTAACCATCCCAGACCCCTAAAGTCTCGTTTGATAGCCTTCAGGCTTCTCTCTTCAATGTCGTCACTACCTGCCTGGACTATCAAAAGAGGATAATAGTCAGAGGGGCGTACCAGGTTGGGAAGCTTCCTGGCAACGTCCCTGACCCTGGCCCCAGGGAGGCAGCAGACTTCCCTACTGGTAGGGTCAGGCCGACAAATAGGGCCCTCTGTTCCCCTAAGAAGAGAGTCTCCCACAAAAATAACCCTTCTGTCTTTCTTGATGGAGGCAGTCCTGAGGCGTGGAGTTGACCTCCTCGCCCTAGGCATCCTCCTGGGAACACTTGCTACCTCTTCCTCACCCACCGGTCTCTCGAGCTCCAGGGCCTCAAACCTGTTGCGTAAGGGCACCTGGGATGGCGGGGCCGGAAGGGGAGGGCTTCACCTGCTATGTTGAGCAGGGACCTGTCTCCATTCCTCCTCAACTCCCAGATCCCCTCCCTCTGCCCAACGGCGACAGGGCAGGGGGTCCACCCCCATTTGGGGTGTCTCACCCCGGTACCTCTCCTTGAGGCCCTGCAGGGAGTTACTCCACAAGTCTATCTCTCGCTCACACTCCCTGATATCCCTCAACCTTTCCACCTCCTCCTTGAGCTCCGCCACCATGCGGACCAGGTCATCCACCTGCTCGCACCTCACACATGCAGTTTCTCTGCCTCCTGCCAATGGCAGCAACAGGCTCAGACACTCCTTGCATCTGGTGACCTGAACTGCTGCATTTTTGAGCGGGTAGTCGGTCTGGGTGTGTACCGACTTCCTGGAGAGCGCACCGTGCCTGGTGGAGACCATTGCAGACCTAGCTAACGCCTGTCGTTACAGGAGGTGTTCGTATGGGTGGGGGGAGCACTCCGCCCTTCCTGCTTGCCCTGCCTGCGTGAACTGCCACGCTAACTGCGGCGCCCCGCCCTTCTGATGCACCACGCCCTGTTTGCCCATCCTGGTCGCTGCGCTCCTGGTTGCTCGCACTCCCTAGGGGCAGCTTTTGAACAGCCGGGGAGGGGGCGCTGCTGGCTCCGCCTATGCCTCGTCAGCCTCCCTCACGAGGGCTGCCGGGTCCTGGCGGCTCCCTCAAGTAGGCTCGATGCTGCAAAAATTAGCCCTGCCTGGCCCGATCCCCCGCTTCTCTGCAGAACGCATCTGCCCCGGAGCCAATCATATTCATGAAGACATGCCTATGAAGACACCACATTCATATTCATGAAGACATGCATTCAATTCACATTCATGAAGACATGCCTATGAAGACACCACACAATTCAAATAGTTTTTTTTTTCTTTTTAAGTAAAATCACAATTTAAGATAAGTTACCCTGTCATTTAAATCCAGCACTCTGCATCTTCAAAAAGCAACATGAGCAGTTTGCTTTTCCCTCCAAAAGGCATGATATGACTAGATGAAAACATGCCACACTTGCTCAGCTGTACAGTCAACTCCCTGTCACTCCTGTATGTGTCAGCCACGTTAGCCATCCTGTGATGCCTTCACCAAACTGGTTTAGCCTGAAATGTCAAATCTTGGTTGTTTTGATATGGTGCAATGTAAACACAGATAAGTCATTTGTGGACACCAGCTGGTGCAGCCACACGTCCCTTCACTTCTCCACATTGATTTTTCAGCTCAGTGAAGATTAGCTCAGGGAGCTGCATGCTCTATAGGCATGGCAGCATCAATAACTTTCTTCCATCTTACCTTCATTGTAGTTCACTAGAGAAAAAATAAAAATAAAAATCATCTGCTCTGTAGTTTATCCAAGTTCCCATGTTTGCTGTTACCCTACATGACTCACACTGGGTTAGTGTGGTTGCATTGCACATCACTGCAATTGCTGTTTCAATTCTGCCAAAACACTCTGAAGAACTGGATTTATGTGGCAAGGTTTTGGTAGTGGTGAGGGCTGCAGGGCACTGTCTTTGAAGAGAAGATAAGGGTGTCCGGTGCCAGACACAGCCAGTTCCAACCAGCTCCAAGGTCCCCACTGCTGGGCAGGGCTGGGCCCAGCAGCAACACTGGTGGTGCCTTTGGGAAACCTATTTATGAAAGGGCAAAAATTTCTGTGCATCTGTGATAGAGAAGTAAGAAAAAAAAATGTGAGAAACAACCCTATAGACACTGAGGGTAATAAAGAAGGAGGGGGCTTAAATGACCCAGAGCAGAACTTCCCCTGCAGCTGTTGAAGAAGACCATGGTGGAGTGGGCTGTCCCTCTGCAGCCCACTAAGGACAATGCCAGAGCAGATATGCACATTACATCCATGAAGAACCCCACACTGTACATGCAGTTAGACATGTGTAGTGGTTTTACCATGCTGGGCAGCTAAACACCACAACTGCTCTCTCACTCCCTCCCCTCCTTAGATAAGGAGGGGAAGAAGTAAAGTAAAGAACAACTCACGGGCTGAGATAAGGATAATTTAATTAAAGGGAAAAAATAATAATAATTATTATTAAGGAAAAATTATTATTAAACAAACAATTTAACTAAAGGAACAAAAAAGGAAAGGGGAAAAGGGAAGGGGAAAGGGAAAAAAGGGGAAAACAAACAAACAAACAAAATAAAGGCTATGTGGAAGTGCAGAGGAAAGAATTACTCTCTACTTCCCACAAATGAGCGATGATTGACCATGTCCTTGAAGCAGGGCCTCAACGCACGCAGCCGGTGTTCGGGAGGAGGACCGACGTTTTCCCAATGAGAGCCCACCCCTCCCCTCTTCTTCCTGTTTCCACCTTTTATTGCTGAGTGTGACATCATATGGTATGGAATATCCCTTTAGTTGGTATAAGTCAGCTGCCCTGGTGATGTTTCTCTTCTCACTTTTTTGTCCACCTCCTAGGAGGATTAGAGAGAGTCCTGATGTTGTGTCAGCACTGCTTAGCAGTAGACACAACACCGGTGTAATACCACTGCTGTTCTAGCTACAAGTGCAGAGCACAGCACTGTATGGGCTGCTGCAGAGACAGTTAACATCCCAGCCAGACCCAGTACAACCTTTATAATAGTACAACTCTTATTCCATAATATCAAGGAAGCTGCAGCCCAAGAAGAGTCTATGCAGGAACAGCCTCCTGGCAGAGACTGCAGCCAGTTCATGAACAACTGTATCTCCTGGGAGAGACCCCATAATGGATCAGGGGAAAATCATGAGGAAGAAGTCTCAGAGGAAAATCATGAGAGATGAAGTGTTGCAGGCTGACTGTAAGGCCAATTCCCAATCTTCTCTGCACATCTTGGGGTGGGGGGCAAAGGAGGTAGAGGAGGTAGGAATGAAAGAGTGAAGTTGAGCATGGGAAGAAGGAGGATGGAGGGGGAAGTGGGGAGGATGTTTTTAGTTGCACATTTATTTCTTACTACATGACTTTATTTGGCAATAAATAAAATTAAACTTGCCCAAGTCAATTCTCCTCTCTGGTGACCAGTGTTAGGACCCAAGTAAATGGCTTGAATCAGCAACTGGGGTAGTCCAAGCTGGATATCAGGAAAAAAATCTTCACTGAGAGTGTAGTCAGGCACTGGAACAGGCTCCCCAGGGAAGTGGTCACAGCACTGAGCCTGCTGGAGTTCAAGAAGCATTTGGACAGTGTTCTTGGATACATGGTCTGATTTTTGGGTGGTTCTTTGGGGACCCAGGAGTTGGACTTGATGATCCTTGTGGGTTCTTGTAGTGGGTTTATGTGGCAAAGTTTTGTTTTGTTTTGTTTTGGGGAGGGTAGATTCTTCAAGAAGAATCCAGAATCTGCCCCATAATAGATAAGGTCCCTGCCACTGGCCAGAGCCAAGCCAATAAGCAATGTTGTTTGTGCCTCTGTGAAACCAGATTTAAGAAAGGGGAAAAAAAAAAAAAAAAAAAAAAAAAAAGAATTGCTGGGGAACAGCAGCTGGGAGAGAGAGGAGTGAGAAACAGCCCTGCAGACTTCAAGGTCACTTAAGAAGGATGGGGAGAAGTACTCCAGGCGCTGGAGCAGAAGTCCCCTGAGACCTGTGGTGAGGTCCCTGGTGGAGCAGGCTGTCCCCCTGAAGCCTGTGGGTCCCACAGTGGAGCAAATCTCCACACTGCAGCCTGTGGAGGAGACCACGGTGCGAAGTAGGTGGACCTGCACTAAAGGAGGATGTGGCCTGTTGAGGAACCTTGCCAGCGCAGGCCCTGTGCCAGACCTGTAGCCCATGGAGAGGAGACTGTGAAGGAGCAGGGGGTCTGGGGGGAGCTGCTGCCTGTGGGGGACCCATGCTGCAGCAGTTTGCTCTTGGGGGATGAACCTTGTGGTATGGACCCATGTTGGAGCAGTTCTTGAAGAGCTGCTGCCTGTGGGAAGCCCCTGCAGGCTTGGTTTGGGAAGGATGGCATCCCATGGGAGAGACGCCACGTTGAGAAGGGGCAGAGAGTGACCGAGAAAGACTGACTGCAATCCCCATTTTCCCATTCCCCTGTGCCACTTCAGGGGGTGGGGGGGGGAGGAGGTGGAAGAGGGCCGATATAGGGGAAGGAGGTTTTGGTCTCTTTCCTTTGTTTCTCACTTCTCTAACTTGTTAATAATAGGCAATAAATATTATTGTCTCCCTATTCTGAGTCCGTTTTGCCTGTCACGACAATTGTTGAGCGATTTCCCCGTCCTTATCTCAACCCTTGAGCCTTTTGCATTGTATTTTCTCCCCCTTCCTTTTGAGGAGGGGCAGTGATAGAGCAGTTGTGGTGGAGCTCTGATGCCCAAGTGAGTAAAACCACCACAGTTCCTTCCAACTTGGGATATTCTGTGATTCTGCTGGTCTGTTTTTCCCATAAGAGGAATGGGTGGTGAGTGATCTCTCTGTCCTTATCTTAAGCTACAATGTATTTCATCTTATTTTATCCCCTTGTCTTGTTAAGGAGAGGGAGTGAAAGAACAATTCCATGGTCACCTGACAGCCAGCCAAGGTTAAGCCACCATAGGACAACATAAATGCAATTTATATATGCCTAATTTATATTAAACACTCAAAATACTGAAATATCACTAAATGTGCTATAGTACTCAATATCTTTACTAGAGAATGCAACATTATGGAGGAGCTTGAAGTTATGAAGATTACTGACACAGATAAGTTAACAAATCTTTAAAGAAAATAAATAGCGTGTAACAAGTTGTCATGTAAATAGATTTACTAGTTTGTTTTGCTAATTGATTGTGCTTAGGAAGATAAGTAGCCAAAAAATACCAAAAGCAATGCTATTGTTCTTAGCTGGCAGTACTATTAGTAGGTTAACATTTAATTTAATTCATCTGAGTAACTAAACTTCATATTGCATAAATCTGTTTAAATTTATTGCTTTTATTTATATTAATTCCATTAGTTTCTAGTACATATAATTGCAATCATAAAACAGAATTGCCAAAGTGATGATAAAAGATTTGTTGACTCTTCTGTGGAACAAGCAGGCTCTGGCTGGTATGAACAATCACTGCAGCCTGATTAGTGTGTAGTGTTCCAGCCCCAGTATTGCTTGCTGGTAGATAATATTTTGCTATAAGGATGGATTATATTTACAAAGTACAGTGATAATATTCAGAGGACCATGCCTACCGATACTCATTTAGCAACAAGCATTTGCTGATGCTTATATCCTTGCCAGTTTCTCCATTACAGGAAAGAATATACAAGCAGGACGTTATAAAAATCTTGGAGGCTTTTCCAAGACTGTCAGAAAACACTGTCATAAACAATAAATGTGAACTGCAAAATGCCTCATTTGCAGAACAACCATAGTGTTTTGCTCAGTTTAGCACAGTGGAGTACTACACTGACAATTTAGCAGTGTTTTTGTGCTGAATTCTAATTGGTTGCTTTGGCTCACTAAGTTGCACCCTTTATTAATCCAGAATTATGGGAGAATGCAGTCAGCTAAGCTAAACTGACACTTCTTGAAATTGCAGGCATTTCTGAATCTGTTCTGAGTGTACTGTAAATTGTCTCTACATCACTGCTTTGTTCACTTCCAGTGCCCATGGCAATTTCCGATAGAAATAAATGGTCATGTCAGCCATAGGTAAGCAAGCAGATAATTAGAAAAATTAAGGTTGTATTTCATACAGTTCTAAACACTGTGATTTAGAGGCATCAGTTCTGGGTATACTAACTACATTTTCCTGCAATGAAATAAATACCTCAAAATTTACATTTTGTTTATGCTACATGTGTTTGTGCTTCTGACTCAAGTTTTAATTTAGTATTTGGTTCCTTATATTACTTAAGTCTCAAAAAGTTGGGGAAAGCAGGTGAGGATTACAGAAAAGAAAGAAAAAGCAGAAGCTATAAGAATTATGAGTTTAAACAAAATCTATTTAGGACTTTACAACCTAAATTTATATGAGTAATACAAGATTTTCCTTTGGTCTATGAGAGCTATGAATGAAATTTGCTTCTAGTCTTTTTACCCAAGGAATGATCAAGTATACCTGATCATTAAGTAAAGTTATTTTTGAAGACCTTCCATTTACAGCAGCAAGATTACAAAGTCAGATTCTTAGATGGCACATAAACCAACACTTACTGTCTTCATCTACCTAGTGGGTAGTTGTTGAGAAGAATCATACATTGCTCCGAGGTGCACAGTAAAAAGACAAGAGGCAAACAGACTTGATTTGCAGACAAATCTCAACTAAATATAAAACAGAAATTTTCACAATAAGAGTGATCCAATATTGAAACAAGTTGCCCAGGGAGGCTGAACATCTCTGTCCTTAGAGATATTCAGAATTTGACTAGACAAGGATTTGAGAAATCTAGTGGAATAACCTAATATAAGTGGAAACCAGTAACAAGTGGTATCACTCAAGGATGTGTACAGGGACCAGTATTATTCAATATCTTCATTAATCACATAGAGAGTGGGATTAAGGGCATTCTCAGCAAGTTTGCAGATGACACCAAGCTAACTTGTGCAGTTGATATGTTGTAGGGAAGGGATACAGTAGAGACGAACCTGGACAGGCTTGTGAGGTGGGTCCATGCAAACCTAATGAAGTTCCATCGGGCTAAGTTCAAGGTCATGAACCTGGGTCAGGACAATCCCCAATACTGGTACAAAGTGAGAGATGTGACTCTCACTAGGTGATTTTTAAGGGTCCCTTCCAACCCAAACCATTATATGATTCTATGAGTTTCAAAGTTCATTCTGATTTGATATGGGAGTTGAATCAGAATACTTCCAGAAATTGTTTCCCATTTAAATTACTTTTAGACTCTAACATTGTTCTATTGTCACCATTGTAGAGGCACTTTTACCAGTAATTACTGTAAATCATACTACAGAAATTATTATTATTTTTATATATATATATAAGGATATTGCTACATAACTAACTTAAATTTCAATAGCAGGGACACAGGGAAAAGACACTAAACTGCTATATTACCTATACAAGAAAGGACTAGGTAGAGAGAGTACACTTCGAAGGCCACCAGATTCTGTCCACCTAAATTTTAAAGTGTTGTTCAGAGAAGCTTGCGCTTCTGCAGGCATATACTCTGCTTTGGTGCTTTGGACTTTAATTTGCCCAGAGAATTTAAGATCCTTAAAAGAGAACTTCTTTAATTTGTTAAAATTAATTGTCTAATGTACTGTGTTCCCCCTCCCACCCCCCCACCCCACCCCACCATACTGATTTCATAATGCCATGTATGATGAGGAAATATCTTGTAATAAGAGCCTTCAATTCTCTCCATAACAATGACTTCAGTGTAGTTATTAATAAGTTCTAACCACCCACTCTCCCGACACCCAACTTACATGTAGATCTCTTAGATCTCTTCTGACCTGGTGGATTTAGGGCAGCTGAGTGAAATTTCTCTGGGCAGTCTTTATTTTTATTTATTATTGGAAAGGTGATATGACAAATACAATGACACTTCTAATTCTTAGCCTAAATATGTTGATGATAAGGTTAGAAGCATTTTTTTTTTCTTTTTATATAAGTGTACACAGTTATTCAACATCATAACATAGCCAGTAGATTTTCGTGAAGTGACTTAATAACTGAGTGTTTTAACAAACTCTCATGTTAATGTGCCAAGATTTGCTTTCCACTTAAGCAGAAGGCATTATACAGCAATAAGCTAACTGCGCTGGAAAGCTACAAGGAAATACATTCAAAAATGTTTTTTTTTTTTTTTAAAAAAAAAAAAAAAGAGGGGGAGAGGGAGAGAGAACAACAACAACAACAAAAAGAGACAGATAACAAAAACTACAAAAGAATAAGGAAAAAAAAAAAAAAAGAAAGAAAGAAAGAGAGATAAAGGGAGAGGAATCAGGCTGAGGATTCAATAGACTCACTGTTGTCTTTATTTGTACTGGATCAATGCCCCAGAAGCTCAGGCTTATAGAAACAAATTCAAAAAATGGATTCATTAAGGAATACTAGAAACTGGTAGCGTCAGACTGCTTTCTGCAGTACCATTCTGAACAAATTTTCCCTCCTTCTGACATTGACTTTCAATTCTTACATGATACATGTATTTTTCATAATCTCTACTTCAGCTGCTTAGAAATGTTACCATGCTTGCCTCCTTATTTTGTCTCCTTTCTTCCCCCCTCAAAAGTACTGCCATCACATAGTACTTCCCAAAAAGTGAGTTAATATCTTTTGTTCTTTGGTGCTACCATGACTCAAATTGCTAATCTTGTGTGGTGCAGAGTTCATAAGTGCTGCCTTGAGGCCTGAGAGAAGCACTGGTATTATCATAGTCCATGTGATACTGAAAAAAGCAAAAGCATAAAAATAGAATAGAATTCTTAAATCAGTGTATGTTCAAAATGCAAACATGGCTGTTATAAAAAAAAGCTTGGCTAGAGCAAGTTTGTAAAACTCTTCAGAGCAATGAAGCTTTTTTTTTTTTTTTTTAGCAATGGTAGCTAGGAAATACTTTATATATATATATAAACTTTTCAGCATTTTAGGACAACATTGAGGTTACAGTGAGGTGAGTTACAACATTTTCAGTGACATCAGTAATATCTGTAAAACCTATGAGCAGCTTTACTTCCTTCCTAGGTATTACAACCTACCTCATGAACACACACAAGAGTTTGTTAAGTATCAGGGAAAAAAAAATGAATGACCTCTTATCTCAATGGTCCTTAACATTTGGCTTTGTTGTTTCTGACTACAGGGCCTTCTTTAAGGATTGAGGACTGTCAGAGGAGATACAGATGCAATCTGATAAAGTGAGGGAAGGACACCTTTGCACATTTAGGGAGGATGGCTTTATACAAGGCTAGTAGAAAATATTGATAATATACCTGAAGAGAAGTGGACGCCTGAGGAGATATGAAGTGGACACCTGAGGAGATATGAAGAGCCACCCAGAAGACAGAATGATGAGGCAGGTATTCTTATTACCCCTATGAAAACAGCAGAACTTGGGACTTACCTCAGGTGTCTGCACACAGCAATTAGAAACAGGAGAAATTAGAAACTCTTTTTGAACAGTTCCAGAGCTGTGGTCTCATTAGAATCACAGATATGCAATGGCTATGACTCATGACTGGTGTGACATGTGACTTTCCTCGTGGCAACAGATGGATACAGGGCTTTTAGTAAGGATGAGATAGGAAGACAAGGAGGGGTTGAACTCTGTGGAACGAAGCAGCTAGAAAGGAGAACTAATCTCAACCCTTTGCCTCAGATCTGAGTATCCCCACCTGGAAACCAGATGGTTTGTTCAGCATCAGACTACAGTATGAATCAACACATGAACAATGAAAAGGTTTGAACTCAAATGGGTATTCAAATCCAAGCTGACATTACAGCAGATACACTCATAATTTAAAAGATTTCCCTGCTTTTCACTGAGAGAAACACAGAATCATATAGGTTGGAACAGACCTTCAAGATCACTGAGTCCAACCTCTGACCTAACACTAGCAAGTCCTCCACTAAATCAATAAACCGTATCACTAAGCTCTACATCTAAACGTCTTTTAAAGACCTCCAGGGATGGTGCCTGGACCACCTCCCTGAGCAGCCCATTCCAATGCCTAACAACCCTCTCAGTAAAGAAGTTCTTCCTAATATCCAACCTAAAACACCCCTGGCACAACTTTAGCCCATTCCCCCTCATCCTGTCACCAGGCACATGGGAGAATAGACCAACCCCCACCTTGACACAGCCTCCTTTAATGTACTTATAGAGAGCAATAAGGTCGTCCCCGAGCATCCTCTTCTCCGGACTGAACAATCCCAGCTCTCTCAGCCGCTCCTCGTAAGACTTGTTCTCCAGGCCCCTCAACAGCTTCGTCGCCCTCCTCTGGACTCACTTGAGCACCTTGGTGTCCTTCTTGTAGTGAGGTGCCCGAAACTGAACACAGTACTCAAGGTGCGGCCTCACCAGAGCCAATTACAAGGAGAAAATCACTTCCCTGCTGAACACACTACTTCTTATACAAGTCAGGATGCTGTTGGCCTTCTTGGCCACCTGAGCACACTGCTGGCTCATATTCAACCAATTATCAACCAATAGTCCCAGGTCCTTCTCCGCCAGGCAGCTTTCCAACCACTCATCTCCCAGCCTGTAGCGCTGCTTGGGGTTGTTGCGCCCCAGGTGCAGGACCCAGCACTTGGTCTTGTTGGACTTTATATAGTTGGCCTCAGCCCATTGGCCCAGCTTATAAGAGAGTTTCTATCTATCTTGCTATGCAATTTCTAAGTACTGTGGATATGCACACACATAACTGATTGAATCCCACAGTGACAGAGTTAATGCTTACCAAGATAAATTCCATAACTTTCCTTTCTCTGACCTTAATTTCTGCTCCATGAAGAGTCATAATAAAATACTAATTGTCAGCATTATTACTGCTGCAGACAGACTGGATCTGTCTCATGAAAATCAATGATGAACATGTTTTTCATCATGTGTAATATTTTGCATTCCCCCTTTACAAAGCTTACAGTGTATATTGCTTGTTTGTAGCTCGTTTCCTTTTTACACATAAAATAAATAAATAAATAAATAAATAAATTGCTCCTTACCTACCTTGATTTTAGCCCAATAAGTCAGTGTTAATGGGTTAATGAAATTGTCTGGAAAATTAAATAGCATGCAAAACCTAATGTTTGTGTTCTACCAAGAACACAAGAAAGATTATGCACAGTAACTAAAAATGTATAGATATGATACTTGAAAAGAGTTAAGATAGAAAATGTTATTTATGTATCTAAATAAAATTTAAAATATTTGCTATCACTTTATAAACAGAGAAATGGTAGGTTGGTTTTACCATCCCAATCTTATCTTACAGTTACCTATGTGAAGCTACTCTCATATTAATTTTGCTTACATTAAGATCACCATCTGTTACAATTTCTATTAGGAATCATATGGAAAGAATCTTGTATTTTAATTTATTTTTTATTTTTTCCCTGATATTCACTATAGAGGAAAAGAGAAAGAGAAAGAGAAAGAGAAAGAGAAAGAGAAAGAGAAAGAGAAAGAGAAAGAGAAAGAGAAAGAGAAAGAGAAAGAGAAAGAGAAAGAGAAAGAGAAAGGAAAAAGGAAAAGGAAAAAGGAAAAGGAAAAAGGAAAAGGAAAGGAAAGGAAAGGAAAGGAAAGGAAAGGAAAGGAAAGGAAAGGAAAGGAAAGGAAAGGAAAGGAAAGGAAAGGAAAGGAAAGGAAAGGAAAGGAAAGGAAAGGAAAGGAAAGAAAAGAAAAGAAAAGAAAAGAAAAGAAAAGAAAAGAAAAGAAAAGAAAAGAAAAGAAAAGAAAAGAAAAGAAAAGAAAAGAAAAGAAAAGAAAAGAAAAGCTTGTAATTGGGTATAGTTTCCTAAAGCATCAGCATAATTTTTGTCCTTGTGATCACATTGTCTGAAAAATATTTGGACTCCTCTTAGGTTTAAGCACAGTACAACAACAGATCCCCCAGATTCTTCTTGAGATCTGAACAAGTTTATGTAGATCTATGCTCAAACAAGGTTGTTATATTTAGTTACTGAATGGAGACAGCCTTTTTTAAAAATAAAGAATTGTCTATCAAAAGCCTTAGAAGTTCAGTTCTGTTTTCAGTAAGGAATAGTACTATTCCTTGTCTCAACTTCAGAACCAAGAATAACAGCATTACAATGACCTTTTTTTCATCTCTTATGTTACAGAATCACAGGATTGAAGGGAGTTGGAAGGGACCTCGAAAGATCATCGGGCCAACCCCCCTGCCTACCAAAGTAGGTTCCTTAGACCAGGCTGCCCAGGTAGGTGTCCAGACAGGCCTTGAATATCTCCAGAGAAGGAGACTCCACAACCTCCCTGGGCAGCCTGTTCCAGTTCTCAGACTGTACAACATCATGAAAGTGAGAGCATTTAGGTAATTTATTGATGTATTGATGTATAGGTAATGTATTGATTGTAATGTATTGATTAACATAAAACAGTGGAATGAAATTTCAGTGATTTCTCTGTCCACTGATGAAATTGGAAAGAAAGAAAGGATACGTGAACATTGCTTAGTTAGATCATATGATTATTTCCTAAAACCACTCTACCATGGAAGCAGTCAGCTTTCTGGCATTATTTGTGAATAGCAGGCTGGGTTTCTTATACAGTAATTCAGCCAGGCTGTAGGCCTGCAAATTCAGAGCTACATTACACAATCAAGCTCAGATTAGCCCGTACAAGGTGAAGAAAACATTAATAATATGTAACAAATAAACTAGTGGAACTTGGATATAAAATACTGCCATTTTTTCCTTTCTCTCCTTAAGGAAGATAAAATAATTTTACAAGATTTAGGCAACAATAATCTATTGCAATGAGAGCTAGCAAGAGCTTTTCAGTTCAGGAACAAGGCCTTTTCAAGTACATATTAAAAAAAAATAAATAAAAATGCTGCATGATGCAAAATGGCTTTATGCAGAGAACTTCTACAAGTTTGGTTATCTTAGTCAAGACATTAATTCAGAATTTTTTGTTTCTTTCTCATCCATTTCATTGATTTAGGACTATGGTGGGAGTACCCCAACTGTTTAAAACAGTAGTAACATTGCACTATCAGCTGCAGGGAGGGGATCCAGAAAACTTTGAATGTGAGAGCTGGAAAATAATTTAATATACATACATATACATATATAAATATATATGTATAACTTTTTTATTTTGTGGCTATATTTTTTTGTCAGTTATAAAAATCTTGACAAGGTGATCAGCTCCAGTGCAGGTGTGTTCTGCAGTGCAGCAGGGGATTGTGGTGTACAGGGGAGTCCTGCACATATGCAGCCCCAAGGAGAGGAGGGAACTGCCAGCACCTGGCAGCCCCGGCAAGAGTGGCTGACAGGGCTTGGGCATGGCCAGGAGTAGCTGCAGTCACCCCTAAAACTGCCCGTAGGGAGTACAAGAGACCAGGAGAGTGAGGAACAGGGAGTGGTGGTCAGCTGGGGCAGGGTGTGACAATTTTTGTGGGAGGACCTGGAGGGAGGACAGCTGTTTTCTTCTCTTCTGGTAGCAACAAGAAGCAGCCTTCTACCGAAATAAAAATGGTGGCCACCCACTGTAACTGTCAGGCTGCAGCTTAAACCCAGATGGAGGGGACTACAAGACCCCCAGGCAGAAGCCTACACCCACACAGATCTCCCAACACTCCCCCCAGGGACCAAAAATTTCTTATGTTGGTAAGAAAATAAAGAAAATGAAGTCCAAGGAGAGTGTACACTTTCTGAAAAATGGGAAGGGAGAACTGGTAACAGGCATGGAAAAGGCTTCGGTACTCAACAACTTATTTGCCTCACTCTTCACTGGCAGTTAGACTACCCATGTCTCTAGAGTCCTTCAATTTCTAGGTGTGGGTTGGGGGTGTCGTGGTTCCGCTCGAGTGGGCAGCCGAGCTCCACCACAGCCGCTCTCTCACTCCCCCTCCTCAAAGAGGAATGGGGAGAAAATATGTGAAAAGGGCTCAAGGATTGAGATAAGGACGAGAAAATCACGCAATAATTATTGTAACGGGCAAAGCAGACTCGGCATAAGGAGATAGTAAGATTTATTGCCTACAACTAACAAGCGAGAGAAGTGAGAAAACAAAGGAAAAAAAAAAACCAAAAGCACCTTCCCCCCCATCCACCCTCTTCCACCTCCTCCCCCCGAGCGGCGCAGGGGAACGGGGAATGGGGGTTATGGTCAGTCTACAGCACTTCTTCTCTGCCGCTCCTTCTCGGTCACTCTCGTCCCCTGTGCTGTGGGGTCCCACCCACGGGATGCAGTCCTTGATGAACTGATCCGGCGTGGGCTTCCCACAGGCAGCAGCTCTTCCAGAACTGCTCCAGATATGGGTCCGTACCACGGGGTCCATCCCTCAGGAGAAAACTGCTCCAACCTGGCTCCCCTACGGGCAGCAGCTCCTGCCAGATCACCTGCTCCTGCGTGGTCTCCTCTCCACGGGCTACAGGTCCGGCCCGGAATCTGCTCCGGCAGGGGTCTTCCACAGGCGGCAGCCTCCGTCGGTGCAGGGCCACCTGCTCCACCGTGGTCTCCTCCACGGGCTGCAGCGTGGAACCCTGCTCCACCGTGGTACTCCATGGGCTGCAGGGGGACATCCTGCTTCACCATGGTCCTCACCACAGGCCGCAGGGGACTTCTGCTCCGGCGCCTGGAGCACCTCTCCCCCTCCTTCTACACTGACCTTGGTGCAAGGCTGTTCTCCCACTCCCTTGACTCTCCCGGCTGCTGTGAGGCGCAGCGTTTTTTCCCTGTCTTAAATATGCTCTCACAGAGGCGCAAAACAACATCGCTTATTGGCTCGGATCTGGAAAACAATGGGGCCCTTCCCAAACATGGGGCAGCTTCTAGATCTTTCTCACAGAAACCACCCCTATGGCTCCCTGCTACCAAAACCTTGCCACGTAAACCCACTACATTCCACCCCTCGCCTCTGTTAAAAGCATATTTAAGACTACTCACAACATACTCTTACTTTACAATTATCACAACAACCTTCACAAAATTCACTTAAATCAAAACAAAAAAGAATTCACCACACCAAAGTAAACATAACATCATCACAGCACCGACAAGGTGGACATTTTACACACACACACACACCACCCCTCGTCCCTTCACCACACTAACATATCACAGTTACTGCTTTCTTAATTCTTCACAACTTGTACATTCCTAACAATCATCCTGCACATATTTTTGCCCGTTACTTCTACTAACTATCATCTTATCTCAAATTCCTTGAGCCCCACGTTGGGCGCCAAAAAAGACTGTCGTGGTTCCGCTCGAGTGGGCAGCCGAGCTCCACCACAGCCGCTCTCTCACTCCCCCTCCTCAAAGAGGAATGGGGAGAAAATATGTGAAAAGGGCTCAAGGATTGAGATAAGGACGAGAAAATCACGCAATAATTATTGTAACGGGCAAAGCAGACTCGGCATAAGGAGATAGTAAGATTTATTGCCTACAACTAACAAGCGAGAGAAGTGAGAAAACAAAGGAAAAAAAAAAACCAAAAGCACCTTCCCCCCCATCCACCCTCTTCCACCTCCTCCCCCCGAGCGGCGCAGGGGAACGGGGAATGGGGGTTATGGTCAGTCTACAGCACTTCTTCTCTGCCGCTCCTTCTCGGTCACTCTCGTCCCCTGTGCTGTGGGGTCCCACCCACGGGATGCAGTCCTTGATGAACTGATCCGGCGTGGGCTTCCCACAGGCAGCAGCTCTTCCAGAACTGCTCCAGATATGGGTCCGTACCACGGGGTCCATCCCTCAGGAGAAAACTGCTCCAACCTGGCTCCCCTACGGGCAGCAGCTCCTGCCAGATCACCTGCTCCTGCGTGGTCTCCTCTCCACGGGCTACAGGTCCGGCCCGGAATCTGCTCCGGCAGGGGTCTTCCACAGGCGGCAGCCTCCGTCGGTGCAGGGCCACCTGCTCCACCGTGGTCTCCTCCACGGGCTGCAGCGTGGAACCCTGCTCCACCGTGGTACTCCATGGGCTGCAGGGGGACATCCTGCTTCACCATGGTCCTCACCACAGGCCGCAGGGGACTTCTGCTCCGGCGCCTGGAGCACCTCTCCCCCTCCTTCTACACTGACCTTGGTGCAAGGCTGTTCTCCCACTCCCTTGACTCTCCCGGCTGCTGTGAGGCGCAGCGTTTTTTCCCTGTCTTAAATATGCTCTCACAGAGGCGCAAAACAACATCGCTTATTGGCTCGGATCTGGAAAACAATGGGGCCCTTCCCAAACATGGGGCAGCTTCTAGATCTTTCTCACAGAAACCACCCCTATGGCTCCCTGCTACCAAAACCTTGCCACGTAAACCCACTACAGGGGGATCAAAATTGCTCTCACTGTAAGCAAAGAGCAGGTTTGAGACCATCTGATGAAACTGAACAGGTCTATTGGGCCTAACGATATGGATCCCAGTGTCCTGAGGGAACTGGCTGATGGAGTTACCAAGCCTCTCTCCATATCTGAAGAGTCCTGGCAGTCAGGTGAAGTCCCTTGTGACTGAAAAAAAAAGGGAAACATCACTCCCATTTTTAAAAATGCGTCAAAAGGAGGACTTAGGACTCACACACCTGTGATCCTCACCTCTGTGCATCAAAAGGTCGTGGAACAGATCCTTCTGGAAGCTATGTCACTTGCAGGACAAGGAGGGGATCAAAAACAGCCAGCTCAGCTTCACCAATGTCAAATCATGCCTGAACAATCTGGTAGCCTTCTATGATGCAGTGATTGCACCAGTCAACAAAGGTAAACCAACCAATGTTATCTACCTGGACTTATGTAAGGCCTTTGATATAGTCCCACATGACATCCTGATCTCCAAATTGGTGAGATACAGATTTGAAGGGTAGACAAGGAATTGGCTCGATGGCCACACCCAGAGAGTTGTGGTCAACATCTCTATGTCCAGGTGGAGGCTGGTGACGAGTGGTGTCCCTTGGAAGTGTCTTTTGGGACTTATACTCTTTATCAGAGACATAGATAATGGGATCAAGTGCACCTTCAGTAAGTTTGCATAAAGCACCCAGCTGAGTGGTACAGTCAATACAACAGAAATAAAGAATGTCATCCAAAGGAACTTGGGCAAGCTAGATAAGTGGGCCTTGTGAACCTAATGAGGTTCAAAAAGTTCAAGTTCAAGGTGATACACCTGTGTTGGGGCAATCCAACTCTCATTGAGAGTTCTTTCTAATTTACTATTATTTATCATTCTGTCCTACTTGATGCTTCTCTAATGAGGAGATAATTATTTTCCTGCTGATCCCCTTGAACAAGGTAAAATGACAGCTGTCTCAAAAAATCTTACTGAAATCACTCTAAATGTCAGTTTACAAGTGGAATTTTACACTGCATTCATATCACACAACTAGCTTGATTTAATTTGTGAAGAACTGTAACTTGAAACCTTATTTCTCTGTAAGGCCATAAAAGAGGTACCATAATTTAGGTACCTCTGGATCACAATACACGCACTAGAGGAAAACTCAAAATTTCTACAAAGTGCCCCAAAATAGAATTTAAAGTGTTTGGAAAAAATACTTTAAAATCAATGAAAGGATGAAAGTAAATAAAAATAAGAAAATAATCTGAAAAAAAAAAATGCAGAACTCATTTAATATAGCCTACCTTTAAAGCATTATATATATACACACCCATATATCTAGTAAACCAGCTAACTGAGATTTTTGTCACCATCTAATTCATAGAAGCATAGAATATCCTGAGCTGGAAGGGTCACACAAGGATAAACAAGTCCAATTCCTGTCCCCAAACAGGACCACACAAAAATCAAACTATATGTCTTTGTCCAAACACTTATTGAAGTCTGTTAGGCTCGGTGCCATGACCGTTCCCCTTGGGAGCTGTTCCACTGCCCAACCACCCACTCACTGAAGAATCGTTTCCTCCCCTGTCACATCTTCATGCCATTACTTTGGGTCTTGTCACTGTCAGTAGAAATTAGCACCTGCTTCTCCATTCCCCCTTGTGAGGAAGCTGTAGGCCACCTCAGAGTCAACCCTCAGTCTCCTCTTTTCTAGACTGAACAAACCAAGTGAACTCAATCATTCCTCATACATCTTCCCCTGCAGACACTTCTCCATCTTTGTAGACCTCCTTGGGACACTCTTTAATAGCTTTATGTCCTTCTTATATCGTGTTACCCAAAACTGCACACAGTACTCAAGATGAGGCCACACCAGCACAGACTAGATAAGGGCAATTTGACTGTGCTTGAAGAACTCTTAGTTAGAATTATATTTTCTTCGTGGAGATAATTATCATCAGCAACAAGCTACTGTTTACACTTTCAACAACTTCATGTTTTTAAAATGTAGAGTGTATACCCAAGGCTGAAAAATGTAAATAGGAACTGAATTGCTTTTGAGAAGGAATTACTGGATGCATCTGAGCCAGAGACACCCTCAGCCAGGTGGTGTATTGTGGTTTTCACCCACCCTTCCTAGGGATGCTGCCCTCTACTGCAGTAGGCTTTCTGTGTGATGTGCTTTTCCCTGGTCTCCTCTGACATCATATGACCTCCCTGAGACTCTAAGATGGGGCTAGAGGACACAAGGGGTCTTAACTGGACAATTTTAATCCTTCTTCATTGTAAGAAAAGTTCCAGGATAAGATTATTCAAGAGCCTGCAGGTAAGACAGATGACAATTTTATTTTTTTATTTTTATTTTTATTTTTATTTTTATTTTTATTTTTATTTTTATTTTTATTTCTATTTCTATTTCTATTTCTATTTCTATTTCTATTTCTATTTTTATTTTTTTGTAACTCCAGAAAAAGTCCTTGTAGTTTTTTGCTTCTGTTTCAGAATAATCTATGCACACTTTTGACACATAGATGTATGGTCATATGTTTTTTTTAAACAAATACAAATACTTTCACAGAACAAAAACTATGCACAATCTAAATATTAATATTTTGCCACAAGCACTGATAGGATTTGGCTATGTTTAAGCCATTTTTTCCTACTATATCATTCAGTAACAGCTATAATTATCAAATGCATTCACACAGGAAAGCTCTTATACATGTAGTTGAGCCTTTAGAATATCTACAGCAAAGAAGAAATATATTTTCTTGGACTAACTCTACATTTCTTTTATCAGATGGCATTACTGTGAATCCATTGTATTATACAGACACAAAAGTGGTGGAAAATAATCAATCTATAAACTTGTGACAAAAACAGAACATTACAAACCACTTTCCTTAAAAGCATTCTCTACGTTTACAGCCATTAAACAAAACAAAAAGTGAGTTGGTCAAGCTTACCTTTTTTTCCCTCCATGAAATATTTATTGCCTCATTTTACTTGCAGAATATGAACATACTTAGCTGTTTTTTTTCAGCTTCTGAAAGTAAAATAACATTTTCTGGCTGTTTGTAAAGTAAGTTTATTTTGCATTACTATGGTCTGGATCGTCAGCAAAATATCACAGAGTAATGAAAGAAATTTAATAGCTTTAAAACCAACTTTCATAAAGCAGAATCACAACATGAAGCACCTTGAATTAGATTCAGGAAAAATGCACCTGAAGAGTTTCCATAGGAATCCAGAAATAAACATAGTTGCACAATGTGTTAACGAAAGACAGACAGATCCTGAAATTGCACTCAGATGAGATCCAGATATGCACTATCTTTCCTACTTATAGTACCCATTCCAGTGCAACTTTAGTCTCTATCAAAGACAGGATAGTATTTTAAGTTCTACTAATGCTATCCAATTTCACCCAGTAAATAGAGATGAGGGTTTTATGCTTCATTGGACGTAATCAGTTCTGCCTTCTATTTCACACCAAAATATCCCATTAGAGATTAAAGCAGAGAGAGGGAGGAAATATTTTCCTTACCACTCTTTCAACCACTCTATTGTGTAACCAAGAACAGAGAGTTCACAAGAATAAAAAAACAAAGCAGTGTGTACGGATCTCTAATCCAGAGTAAGGTATTCCTGTGATTGAGGGAAGACTCTTGTTTACAGAATAGATATTAGTCAAATGCTACTAGGAAAACAAGGCATTGAGTAAAGAACCATGACTCAGGACCCACAAGTGGAGACTGAAATCACTGGCCTATAAAAATCATCCTTCACTGCTACACATACCAGCATTAAGTTAAGAGATTCAGCTAAGGGCCTGAGAATAACTTTTCATTAAAGTGATTCACTTTACCCATGACAACGAAAAGGAGAAAGGAGACTTGTGGATTGTCTGAAGGGAGGAAAGAATTACAGTTTCTTCTTTGAAATTTAGTTTGGAATCCTTAGAGTATTTTTGTTACTTAAACAACAACAACAACAAAAACATCAATTAAAAAATATAAAAGTGTTTTTTAAAAGTGTCTGCTTGTTTTGTAGTTATTATTTTGTTCACATGCCAGCCTATGTCTGGGCATGTACACATGGAACTGTAAGTGGGTGTTGGAATGCCAGCTGATAAAAGGAGGCTTTAAAAAGAGATTGAAATGAAAGTAGGTTAGGTGGCCAAAAGAAAAGAGGAAACTATGCCAACTGTCGTGTGATACTTGGATAAAAATATTGAGTAGCAACTTGGAGAAGGTATTCTGAAATTAAAAATGCTGTTTTGGGATATATTTGTCAGAACATGTAGCATTTACTTCTCCGTGAAACAGTAGACAATGAAGTTCATTTAATGAATCTTTATGTCCTAAATAGATTGTGAATCAAAGTGTGCAACAAACACCTTGTAAAATGTTGCTGTATAAAGATAACTACACAGGATAAGGGTATATAGATAAATACATAGATAGATACATAGAATAAGGAAATAAGAATACACGTGTTCAGTCTGTTTTCCAAGAACTGGGAGGGGGAGTGGGTGAATTGTTTTTTTGTTTGTTTGTTTGCTTGTTTGTTTGTTTTTCATTAATAACTATTTCTACTGCAAATACATGAAAATATACAAAATCAGCGAGGAGAGAATTTACGTACAAAGTTAGTACATTTCCACCTACATTTCCATTATTAAAGGTGTCTTTAGTACAGGAATTCTGAGATATGTAATTATTGAAATATAGTTCAATTCATTAGGCAAGACCCTATATGGCAGTATTATATATCACAGAGCTAGAGATATGGTGGAAAACTTATGCATAAAACAGAAGTTGAACAGATCTTAGTGTTGTGTTCTTTCTTGCAGTAGCAAAGGGTCTCAAAAGCAAATAGTGCCATATTGATTTCCCTTTGATAGTGTTGATCTCATTTGAAAAATTTCACTGGTGCCATAGTGAGGATCTTCTAGTGATTTGAATAATAGTGTAGCTTCTGTAGACCTTTACTAGAGGAGGTATTTAGTGATAGAAGAAGAAAGAGACAATCCAAGAGATGGGGTTGGAACTAGATGATCTTTAAGGTCCTTTCCAACCCAAGCTGTTCTATGTTTGTATGATTCTGTGATTCTGTGTTTATTTGCACCCTTCCTCCTCTATAAAAGAACATTTTCTCTTCCTGCAGTTAGGCATATTGATTTATTTCTCTGTTCTTTTACTGTATAGGCTGAAGAGCAAGTACAGACCTCTATGGGTAAGTGGGACTCACTTAACTTTAGGTATTTAAAAATTAGGCACACAAATTTTACTTTAATAGTGGAAAGAGGAACAAACATATCAAATTGGAGATTCATCTAACTTTCCTTGGGCACATACATGTATTTGAACATAAAATGATCCTCTAGGAATTTTCTTTCTAATGAATAATGATAAATTGAAACTCAAGTTCTTAAATGTTACAGATAAATTTTAATTACTATGCTAGGAAACAAACAAACAAACAAACAAAACTCCTTCAATAACTTCTATACTAACTTACACTGACTTTCTGCCTCCTAATACACAGCTGATAAAGCCTTCAGATCATTTGCCAATGGAGATACTATTTTTAGAGCTATCCTTTCAGTAGAATGGAAGAAGGTGTGAGAATGAGAGAAATCTGCAAGCTACACAGAGTTTGAACCACCAAACTGATAGAAGACCAGGAGTAGTGAAATCAGCATGACTAAGTAGTCACTTCAGAAGGAAAGCCGGTTATCTGTATTATTAATAGACTTCATATGCTCTTTATGGAAATGTAACTAATGAAAATATGACATTAAATAAATTATACTTATAACAAATAGGTTATAATTTTTATTTATTTATTTATTTATTTATTTATTAAGATGTTAAAATTAAATCTTGCTGTCTATTGTAAATGCAGTCAAAAAGATCTCAATATATACAGTACAACTGATTTCGTAATCAGGAAGGTTAACTTAGCAGGGGAAGAAATTAGAAAAATGCATTCATATACTTATTTTTCAGCTTCAGAGAAGTTTTGGCCATCCTTCCCTTGTATTCTCAAAAAAGACAATTAAAAATCTACCACAATCAAACTGCATCTTAAATTTACTAGTCAGGAGAAACAAAAACTGAAGGTCCTTGGAAATATGCTGAAGATTATACATTCTGATAACTATCAGTATAACCAAAACAGCAGTGACAAAGAGAAGTTTCCTCTCTGGAAAACAGCACAACCTAGACAAGATGCAACTAAGTAGATTGTACTGAAATTGGGCTATCATACACAACATTTACAAGTAGCAAAAATTTAGCTTTAAATCTCAAAACTTTGAGATTGCATTTTACTATTTTAGCACATTAAGACTGTGTTTTATGAGTTCTTCTGTAACTTTATTTCCAATGTTATAATCAGTAAGTAAACTTTGTATTTTACTGTACAGCTGTTTGTTTCATTTTAAACTTGTCTGTTTTTTAAAGTGAACCTGGAAATGACTAATAACTCTGGCATCCTTTTTACATCCACAGAGGTAAACAATGCAAACTTTTTTTTTTCTTTTTTGCTGGGTACCTGAAAACCACATTAGGTGTGTTATATATTTCCTGCAAAGCCTCATTTTGCTTCAGATAGTTCCTAATATTTGCTCTAGGTATAGAAGAGACGTTTTCTACAGTGCACTTCTACAAGTCATGCAGATACAGCCTGTGATGTCCTGAAATATCCATAGACTTTTAAGGAACTGAGAGCTAGCTAAGAGATTAAAATGGTCTAGAAGGAAAGAGTTCTGGATTGCATGTAAGAATTTGAAGAAATATTATAAAAAGGAGGTCAAAGCCAAGGTTAAAAAACAAACAAACAAAGAAATAAAACACTAGAAGAAAGAAAAAAAAAAAACACAACAACAACAACAAAAAAAAAAACATAAATTTTATAAAATTAAAACATATGGAACAAGCAGCTTGACAATAAACATAAAACAACCACATAGGTAGGGAGAATAACTGTAGAATCTGATTATTAGAAGATACTATCAAAAGAAGATTCACTGCAAGTAGCTTAGCACAAATGGCTTCCTTTGGAAAACAAAACAAACAAACAAACAAACAAACAAAAATCCACAAAGCTAAGGAGGTGTTTTGGTTTTCATTCTTATCAACTTTTCCTAAAAACTTAAGAGATTGAAGCATTAAATAGTTATTTCATGACACAGATTTTTAGATTTAGATTTTAGATTTAGAAAAAACAAGTACATATTCTTCGTGAAATCAAAAATGTTATCTTTTGAAAACTGACTTGTGGAACTGGCCAGGATTAACATGTAAGGAATATATCAGGCACAAAGAGGCTTTTGTACAGATTTTCCAGGTAGTAGTTCTAGCCAGGACTGATATCTCTACTGTAAGTGGTAAATTAGTTTTCACCAGAAATGACATCACTCTTAGAATTATAAGATCACAGAATATCTTAGATTCAAGAAAAAATCTTTGGAGGCTACCTAGCCCACCTCCTGCTCAAAATACATCTAATTAGATCATGGTACTCCAGTCTATGCAAATTGAGTCTTGAACACATTCAAGGACATAGATCTTATGATCTCTGAATAACCTATTCCAGTATTTGAGTATTTAATAAGTATCAAATATGATTTGATATTTATCATTTGCTCTCTTTTTTTTTTTTTTTTTTAACATCTAATTGGAATTTCCATTTTTAAATTTCAGTTCACTTGAGTTCATTTTTTTGCTCGTCCTACCACTGGATGATTACAATAGGAGGAGTACCAAAAGTTATATATACTCCATCCCAGCATATTTTTAATCATTGCAATATAGCAACACATAAGAGTGACAGAAATAGGGGATTCTTTTTTAGATAAGAAATAAGCTTTTACTACTTCCGAGGAAAGGTTTAATGTTGAGAAAACAATATTTTCTAGGGAAATATATATATATATATATATAATGAAAAATTAATGAATGAATCTAATCAGCATTCAGTGTACAGAATACTGATTAATCATATGCTCTTTGGTTAGCATATGAATAAGAAGTTTTCTGGCTGAGTGCAATTAATAATTTGACATTCTAAATATGCAACAATTTTTATATTGCTGTTTGTTGTTTTTCTTTTTTTTTTTTTTTAGTTGATTTTTGTGCCACAAATATCTGTAGAGGGAGAATGAAACTGCTAGCAACTCACTCCATTTGGACTGTTAGCAGAAGGATTTTAGTGACATAAGCTGGATTTTCTATACTGATTTTTCACCAATATACTGGCAATTCTTATCGTACATACCTTTCAGTCATTTATATTAATTTTCTAAAGAAAGTTTAACACCTCTTTTGGTCAGCATAAATTAGAAGAATCATACATTTAAAAAACGTCAAATCAAAGAACAATAAAGGGCAAAATATTATACAATAACAACTACCAAATGCAAATATTTGCATATCTGAGTATTTCATAATGAAAATAATATTTATTTTTATTTTATTTTTATTTTAAATTGTGAGCTACACTTGGAAGGTTTTCTGTAGTATTGTCTTGAATATTAAGAGATTTTTATTTGATTACTCTGTGAAAAAGTTAAATTAGCTCACATTCTCAACCTTTTAGTGTTTGTTTGGGGATTTTGAGAAATTTAAAAGGCGAAGACCTGTAGAATGAAAGAGATTGGTATCCTTTTGTTTCATTAAGCTGAGCATTTTTGTAAGTCTCAAATTCTCCTATTAAAAATACATAAAATGAAACCATGGTTTTCCAGAATTGATACTTAGGCTGCTGTCTCTAGATTAAAGCACTTTAGGATTTCTAACAACAGTGACAGTAGTTTGATGGTGTTGGTGAAACTTTTGAACAACTTGCTGTAGAGATTTTAGATTCACTACAGTATTGCATTTTAGGTGTGTTTAGACCAAAGGATCAGAGGTTTTTGTTTTCATGTGGAGATTGGCAGAAACTTTCAACATACTACTTTACAAAAAGTAATTTGCTGTATTGTCTGAAGGCACACCTGCATTCCTGATGCAGTAGTTCAGTATTAATTTGGAACACTGATACATATTATTGTCACTGAATTGCAAAGACAAAAAGTTAACTTGAGAAAAGTTTATTTCATCCATAATCAGTTGTCTGGAAGCAGTAAGGGCCAGCTGCTCCCTAAGGGCATCCTCAGTCTAGAGCTGAAGCTGATCCACAAGGGGTTTGGAAGAGCAGTTCCTTGTCAGCCAGAGCCATCGCTATAGTAAGTATATAGTATAGCAAGGGCACAAGGTAGACCTTTAAATAATAGCCAATTCCAGACAGAAGTATGGTCATAATGACATACAACAGTGATGTGGAAGGGTAAAGGCAAGCCAAGAAACCAGTCCATAGGTCAGGGTTGGGCTTGAGCCCAACCTGGACTTGATGCCCAGCACTAGTCAGCAAGGCCTAACATAGAACCAGGCCAAGATCATACCAGGAAGTTTGTCTATGTGTTGAAATCCACATCAAAGTGCTACATAGCTAGTCAGGGCGTGTGGCTGAGCTAGAGACGAATATTCCTCCTAAGTAGCTTAGCGAGGGACTGACAGCTCTGGTTGGAACTGAAATGGAGCCACAGGTGTGGTTGGAGGCCTAAGGTGAGACTGGATAGGACCCTGAAGTCTGATTAATGCACTCAGGGCCATGGTATCAGCTTGGAAATGCTAATGCATTGTGGTGATAAATTTGAAAATACAAATCAGGTTCCACTACAAGTATGAGATACTCTGAAGGCTGGAGACCTCTGAATTAGCCAAGAAAGTCAAAAGCATCATTATACTGTTCACTAGCCAAGCATAAAGCCAATATAAGTCCCCTTATTATATAGTAAAGAAGGTTAAAAATACATCTTATCAAATATTTATTGCATGCTTATTAAAGTTCCTAATACCTATAGAAATAGATTTTATGTAAGTAGGCAACTATAATAGTATTCCTTGAACTCCCTGGAATAAAGTGTCAAGAAAATTCTGAATAAAATATAGAGTAGATACTCAATTTCTCATCCCTCTGCCTGTTTGTAATAGTAATCTCCAAAGTTCAGGATAAGCACAATTTATTTTATATAGGGAAATATGTCTTTGAAAAAATCTTTGAAAATTCAGAGAGGATTAAGGTAATTGAGCTGTTTTAACTAGGAGACTCATTAAATGGGAGAATCATTAAATAGGAGTAAAAAGTTCAGGCTTTTTTGAACCATGTGTGTACTTTACTTTGTCTTTGTCCATAATTCTAATCATTGTGACTAGAATCTCAACTTTATGTTCATAAGCCTTCACAAAAATATAATTGAATAGAATAAATGCTTCTGTGGTAGAGAATTTATATAGAAGCTAGCTCATATATTCTGGAGTATTTATACAAAGTAAAATCAAGTGGCTCCAACAGGGAAAATAAATAAATAAAAATTCTCAGTATTAAAACACTTTAATTTGATGTAGCAAGTATAGCCATTTTCTTTTCTTTATGACATGCAACTAATGTAAATAACTTATATTAGTGCCCTATAAAAATCCAAATGACTCAATACTTTCAATGCAAATTAGATCATGGCATGAAAGTACCCAAAACATGCCTATTTTGCAACCTTCTGCTATGAACTGCTTCAGCAAGCATTCATTTTCTCAGAAGAGTATGCAATAAAATGGCCTCATAAATTATTTTGTAGATTAATTTTCCTAGATGCCATAGTTTGGGGAAAAGCTAGTTAGACTAGGGGGATAATGTTTTTTGTTTTGTTTTGTTTTCACAAAAAATGTGTCTGTGTGATTCAGGCCACATTTAATGACAGTATCACAGATAGGATGTGGGGGAGGAAAATAACTGATGAGAATAATTGAACTGGCAAAGAGTTGGGCTTTAAACAGTTTTGTATGCTGTCAAAATTGGAATGTGTTAAGAAGAAAAATGAGAAAAGAAAGAATGGCATGAAATATTTCCATGAAGGAAGACAAACTGATATCTGGCAGGATGTGTGTTAATAGTGATAGCTTGTCAGACTTACCAAAAATGATGTGGAAGCTGTTGGAACCCAAAGGTGCTCTAAGAAGAGGACGATATTAAAATACATAATTTTGCTGAATTCAGGAACGAGAGAAATGCAGAGGCAGACCTTTTAATCCTTTAGGTTCATTCTCTCCCCTAGCACTGTGGTATGCAATATCTTAAACTTTTCTGTGTTAATGTATCAAATACTTATATTTTAAAACATTTAGGAAAGCTGTATAATTCAAAAGCTACCATGAATCACTAGTAGTAACAGTGATAATTACATGGTTACATGGCAACTACTGTGGTAAAAATGGAATCCTAAGGAGCTTTACAATTTCCATCAGGAGCTTCTGAAGTAAATAACACTTTTTTGAACCTTAAAGAAAAGGGCATTGAGTCATGGAGAAAATAAAACTGGGATTAATTTCAATCAGTGCTTAGCTTTGTTAATGATAAAAGGAGAAATGCAAGCACCTCCAGATGGTGATATTGTCCTTGCTATCTTAGATATCTGAAGAAGAAGGGAATTAGCTTTGGAACTATCTATACCTTGCAGCTGACTAAGCAACTACCAAGGATAAGGTACTTAATATTAAATGAAATAAATCTGCTCATAGAATTATAGAATATCCCTAGTTGGTAGGGACCCATAAGGATAATCAAGTCCAACTCCTGGCACCACACAGGTTAAAAATTCAGACCATATGACTACGCGCACAGTCCAAACACATCTTAAACTCTGACAGGCTTGGTGCCATGACTACATCCGTGGAGAGCCTGTTCCAGTGTGTGACAACCCTCTCAGTGAAGAACCTCTTCCTGATATCTAGCCCAAACCTCCCATGTGGCAGCTTGACACCATTCCCACGGGTCTTATCACTGGTCACTAAAGAGAACAGATCGACATCTACCCCTCCACTCCCCCTTGTGAGGAAGCTGTAGACCGTGATGAGGTCACCCCTCAGCCTCCTCTTTTCCAGGCTGAACACGCCAAGTGACTTCAGCTGCTCCTCAGACATCTTCCCCCCTAGGTCCTTCACCACCTTTGTAGCTCTTCTCTGGACACTCTCCAAGAGTTTCACATCCTTTTCGTACTGTGGTGCCCAGAACTGCACACAGTACTTGAGGTGAGGCCGCACCAGTTCAGAGTAGAGTGGGAAAATCATTTCTCTTGATTAGCTAGCAATGCTGTTCTTGATGCACTGCAGGATACAGTTGGCCTGCCTGGCTGCCAGGGCACACTGCTGGCTCATATTCAGCTTGTAACACAAATTAACCACAAACCCCAGATCCCTCTCTGCAGGGCTGCTCTCTAGTGTCTCGTCCCCCAGTCTATACATATAACTAGGGTTGTCCTTTCCTAGGCGCAGGACCCAGCACTTGCTCTTCTTAAATTTCATGTGGTTGGTGATTGCCCAGCTCTCCAATCTGTCCAGACCTCTCTGAAAGGCCTTTCCACCCTCAGCAGAGTCAACCACTCTTCCCAGCTTAGTATCATGAGTAAATTTGCTCAAAGCACCTTCTAGTCCTACATCTAAATGGTTTATAAAACAACCGAAGAGAAATGGCCCTAAAATGGAGCCCTGGAGGACCCCACTAGTGACCATCTGCCCACTTGATGTGGCTCCATTTACCATAACCTTTTGAGCCCTACACATCAACCAATTATTCACCCATTGTATGAAGTTTTTATCTAGCTGTATGATGGACATTTTTTCCAGTACGATCCTATGGAAAACTGTGTCAAAAGCTTTACTGAAATCCAAAAAGATTACATCAAATGGTTTCCCTAGACCATCCACTAGATAGGTGGTCTTATCATAAAAGGAAATAAAATTTGTTAAGCAGGACCTACCCCTCGTGAACCCATGTTGGCTGAGACCAATTATCCCTTAGGTGCACTTCAATACCTCCCAGGATAATCTTCTCCATAATTTTACCAGGCACTGACGTGAGACTGACAGGCCTGTAGTTGGTGGGGTCTTCTTTCTTGCCCTTCTTGAAAATTGGTATGTTTTCCAGCTTACAGTCAGCTAGGACCTCTCCAGATTCCCAAGACTGTTGAAAAATAGAGAGAGATGTTGCGATGATGACAGACAGCTCTCTGAGCACCCTGGAATGAATCCTAACTGGACCCATGGATATTTTAATTTTAGAGGAAGTCAGTGGAGCAGCTGAAAAGGGGCAGGTACATTTCTTATGCATTTTAGCAGGGAATGCATCATGGAATATCCCTTTTATATAAAAACAAAACAACAACAACAACAAAAAATATTTATGCATTGGAACCTTTATTACTTCACAGAATTAGACAAATCCTGAAATGTCACAAACCTCAAACAAGGTATATGAAATTACATCAAAGATGTGATGATTAAATCTGTCTATAATCACAGAATCACAGAATTTTCTAGGTTGGAAGAGACCTCAAGGTCATCGAGTCCAACCTCCAACCTAACGCTAAAAGCCCTCCACTAAACCATATCCCTAAGCTCTACATCTAAACGTCTTTTGAAGACTTCCAGGGATGGTGACTCCACCACTTCCCTGGGCAGCCTGTTCCAATGCCTCACAACCCTTTCAGTGAAGTTCTTCCTAACATCTAACCTAAAACTCCCCTGGCTCAACTTAAGCCCATTCCCCCTCGTCCTGTCACCAGGCACGTGGGAGAACAGGCCAACCCCCACCTCGCTACAGCCTCCCTTGAGGTACCTAAAAAGAGCGATAAGGTCACCCCTGAGCCTCCTCTTCTCCAGGCTGAACAAGCCCAGCTCCCTCAGCCGCTCCTCGTAGGACTTGTTCTCCAGGCCCCTCACCAGCTTTGTCGCCCTTCTCTGCACCCGCTCAAGCACCTCGATGTCCTTCTTGTAGCGAGGGGCCCAAAACTGAACACAGTACTCGAGGTGCGGCCTCACCAGAGCTGAGTACAGGGGGAGAAGTCAATTGCAAATCTTCCACTGACAGCAGATCTACAAGAATTGCTGGATATTCTAGTATACTTAAAATATTTTTAAATAATTACAAATATAACTAGAGGGGGTGTATAGAGGGGTTGTATACGTCTTTAGCTTGATATATTCAGGACCAAAAAAATAACACAAGTCTTAGACAAACTAAATATTTTTACATCCTCCATAGCATCTAGTTTGTTTGTTTGTTTGTTTTTTCTGTTATCAATATTATTTTTTTTTTCCTCTACACTTTTTAATCTGCCCAAGAGAACTAGTGCTGATATAAGAAAAACTATTTTCACTACTTCCCAAACCAGCTGGCACCATGAGAAAAACATATTCTTACAAGTTTTCCAGATCAAATTTTGGCAGACCTCAGGGATTTAAACAGCTCAGATAGCTCACTCAAGTTCTTTGTATGTAATTGAATTTAAATCAAGCTCTTGAACCTTCTAAAATTTTCCCTATTAGAAACTCCTATTTATATTTCTCTGTCCTTTTAATATGTACAAACATGCATGTATTACTTTGTCATTTGTCTATTTTGTTAACAATTTTTAAATGTTAAAAAATGATGAAAAATCAATGTAGATTCCAATTAGAAACACAGATAACATTAGTAATATTTACTGAAAAGAGAAAACTTTTTATAAAGAGCATTGAATTTCCAATTTACAGACAAAGAAAATTGTTTGTACACCAAAGTAAGCACAAATTAATTCAGTATGCCAAAAGAGCAGAAAGTGATCCTCTTCAAAAGAAAGAGTTTACACAGTTTATAAACAAACCCTATTTCCAGATTTTTTTTTTTTGATTTTTTTTTTTTTTTACTAGAATGTATAAAATATACAGTTCATAAATCACAGGTCTTAACAAGCATTTAAGGAATTGCTTGAACACTTATAGAAGTTAATGTCACAGCTGTCCTTTCCTTACCATGCTGACCATGCTGTCCTTTCAAACTTTTAAACTACTAACCACATGACCAAAAAGTGGGTCATGCAGGTGGTCCTTTTTGAAGGTAGAAACACAATGACAAAGTTTGTAATAGCATAGTCAGAAAGCCAGTAATTGCAAGCTGACTTAACTCAGTTCTCAGTACAAGTGTCTTACAGATAATGAAATATAGTCTGCACTGCCCTGGATACACCTCATCTAATCATGTCTGACTGACAGCTACTTTTAGTGAGGAATCAATTAGAGAATTCTTCAAAAACCCATACATTATTAGTTAGATTAAATAAATAAATAAAAGTTCTCTAACATGGAAAAAAAAAAAATATATATATATCTTTTTAGACTCTGTGTCTCAAGATCTGGAATTCTTAAATCAAATGACAACTTTCACTCATCTTTTGTCTTGGAAAACATACAAACATCCCACATTCTGTAAGATCAGAAGACAGATGATATAAGGATAATTATTTCTGAATCCTAGATTGATATATATATTATTATATTATATTATATTATATTATATTATATTATATTATATTATATTATATTATATTATATTATATTATATTATATTATATTATATTATATTATATTATTATAATTAATTATAATAATTACCTTATCTTACATTTTCATTCTCACTTCTGTTTCTCATTAAGAGATACCTTGTGATAAATTTTCATACCAAAAAATACCTAAACATTGATAATTGGGTGCAGTTAGATTTGGTTGCTGTTTTCATTAAAGGAAATGTCCAACCTAATTAATTATATGTTTAAGAGACATAAAACCTCAAAATAAATGACAAACCTGAAATCATTGTGATAATCTCTGTCTTTCAGCCATAAATCTGTACTAAACACTTCCACTTCTTACTCTATAAGCTAGACCACATATCTTGAGAACTACTTTATTTAAATTTATGCTTAGTTTTAAAATTATATTAAAATAATATTTATTTTTCAGTGTTTCAATTATTTAATTTGATCTTAAATTTTCTAAATGTATATGAAACACAAAATATGTTTGACAGCAATATTCATTGTGACTTGAAAATAGCTACTATAATATAAACTTTGATCAGTTTGTTAGGAAAGCAGTCAACCTGTAGGAATATACTATAGAATATTATTAATCATTATTCCATAATTGTATAGTGAAATGCTCTGTGCTGGCATAGTGAGGCCAGAAAGTTTATGGCTTGATTTCCATCCTTGTCTTTAAATGCACTATTGAAATTCCTAGGTTGCTCTTGGCTTCTTCAATAGTTAATGTAAAGGGATGGGTACTCTGAAAAATGGTGAAGCACAGATAAGAAATCTCTTTCCAAATGATCTTAATCTATCTCCATTGGTAGCTTATGGCCAGATACTCAATTCCAATTCATGATGTCTTGTTATAAACTGGACTATAAATAACTATGTAAAGTTATTTGAATTGGATGGGGAATTAATTACTCTTCTGGGAAGTCTCAGGTGGCAAAGTAAACTCAGAAAGATACAAACAAACAAAAGCAAACAAACAAACAAAAAATAACTTTCCAAGGGTAATTAAGAAGAAACAATCTCTATTCAATGACCAAGAAACTTCAAGGTAATTTTGTAGAAGGCAGACAGGATAATAGTGTAATTTAAGAAGCCCTAGAATGCCTGCACTGTATTTCATCTGATATTGCAAAAGAACATACACCTCTCTTAGTCCTTTACTATGTTTGCTAATCTAGTGGGGATGATAGCTTGGACAATTAACAGAAAATGGTATGAATTACCTGTGCGTGGGTGACTGACCCAAGCTGCCCTGGGGCAAGAACTTAATGTGGAAGAAATGACCATCTTTGGTGTAGATATCTGGTTTTGGCCTGTCTGCAATGACTTTAGAAATATTAACCCCCTCTCCCTCCGAAAAAAAATAAATAAAAATTAAAAAAATAAATAATAAAAATGTAAATATTCACACATCTTCACACAGGTGTCTAAATTAAGGTATCAAAGTTAACCACATCTATGATTATCCACCTGTCACATGTTCCCCAATTCAAGCACTTAAGTTGTTCATACACTTCTCTTGAGTCAAATTAAAACTTTTATTAACCTGAGAAGAATATAAGAAGGTAAAACAGCTTCAGATGTAGACAAGGAAGACTCAGCAGCAGGCGCATTCAGTAGTGTCTTTATCCTCTCTGATCACCATAGATAAGAAAATAGTAAGCTGAATCCACAAAAAAAAGATATCCATCTTGTACCATCTTGTACTGGCACTTGCTGTCAGACTGCCTTCCTTCATTTCCTTGTAGCTCTGATCATCTCCTCATTTGACCTTCTGCTGCTCTCACTACATCTGCCACATGAGGCAGCCCTTTGCCCAAAACTGTCTATTCTAGCTTGAGCCACTAGCATGGTACATCAGATCTGTGTATTGCTTTACCATGCTGAATGTATCTGGTGGCATATATTGTTATGTCAGAGGTCAGAAATGAGTAGCACAGTTGAAGATACAGGCCAATGCACACCATAGCATTTTTTTGTGTCCAGGGAATTGGAAAAAAAATGTGATTAGCTAAACTGTGGATATACTAATATGGTTCTATTTATTCAGGTGGTTTTCTGCCAGTGGACTGCACCCTGTCCCATGAGAAGTGGACAATGGTAAAGCCCTGGCTAAAGACTCAGAGATATGGGGGATGTGAATGATGAGATGATAGTTATCCTGAAGGTAACCTGAAAAAGGGTAAGAATCACTGCTCTAAAAATCTGCAAATAACTTATTGTGTGGTACTGACTCACATGGCACTGTACTGACATTGAGAGACCATTATTGAATTTAGCCTTTCATTTCTTGTTTCTCTGGACTATGAATTTTTAATAATATTGGGAATAAAATTATTGATGCTTGACATTTAATACACTTGAATCTTTTCCACAGCAACAATTATTCAAAGAACCTAAAAATATTCCATTTTCTCAAATGAACTTTGTGAGGATAAATTTATTAATATCTATGAGACACTCAGAGTCTACAGAGATGGGAACCATAAAAATAACTTGTAGGAGAAACAGTATTTGTTCTACTTCTCTGCTTTGATAGTGTGGTTGTAAAGATTATGGCTCTGATTCTGGTCTCACTTATATGCTTGTAAATCTGGCCTATCTTCACAGCCATGCAGTTACTGGTATAAATGAAGATGAGAATTAAGCGTTACCAGATAAATACTCATCTATTAGTTGTGGGTCAATTCCACACCTCAGACATAAATGAGACACAACAATTAATACCAAATCAAAACCCGCCTTTATTCACTTTTCATCCTAAGTCGCAGACAGTGAAAACTTCTGTTGATGCCCTCCTTTTTCCTATACTTACCATCAATTTTACTACTATAAAATTTACAGCCTGTGTCATATGGTGGGAAGAAGCTATACCACCACACATTTTTTCCTTTTTTTATTATCACTCTGGTTACCTACACAGGCAAAATAAATAAATAAATAAATAAATAAATAAATAAATAAATAAATAAATATCCATATATATTCACTGTGAACACAAGATAATCTGAGATGTCAGTTAAAGTGACAAATCTTGATCCAAAGTTATTTTAAGTCAGTGAGCATATTGCATTGATTTCAGATGAATTTTACATCATACCATAATGTGACAAATCTAAGAGCTCACTCTGACTGCACAGGCTGAATAGCCAACAAAGGGTAGAATAATATTTATCCTGAATAGAGAGAGTTTATTATGTATGTGGTGACAGCAAGGAATGACAGCAGCTTTGATGGGATCTTGGAATTTGTATCAACAAAATATGAAATGAAACTGATTGCTTTCTGCAATTGCCCCTTAGAATTGTACCTCTACATTGATTAGTTTCTTGTTGCTTAATAACAATCTCAACACTTAAGACATGAGAAGTATACTCAATTGATTTTAGAAAATTATAACATCATTCTGTCTTGAATTTTCTGATTCTACAACATCATAAGAAGTCACTTGTAAAAGTTATAATTTGCATTGACTGTGATCCTCATAGATAACACTTTCTGTGGCACCTCCACCCCCCGCAGTGAACTAACACCGACATGCTAGTAGTGGGAAGGAATGCTAATACACTCAGAATGGTAGCAATATTGCTTCACAATTAGACTAAGTATTTCATACCCTCAAATCTATCTCAATGTGTATTATTATTCAAATTGTATTTTTATTCACATTGTTTTGCTTTAGTTCTTTGACAGTTCATATTGACATATTAGAATGCCTTAAACATAAGAAACTTTGAGTTAGGAATACCAAATAAGCCTAAGTTCATTATATTCACGATATTGTTTAACTATTATTTTCCTTTAAATGGGTGTTTGATCAGAGTGAAATATAGAGAGAATGAGCTTCAAGATTGCCCTGCCTGTAAAAATTTTTTTAAGTATCTTTCTGCCCAGTGTATGGAAAAAGTAGATTACACCTTCCTTTTCTCAATCTCATTCCTTTACTTTTTTCGCAACAGTATGCACATATGTACACATCTGTCATAGAGTCCAACATTTCACATGCTACTAGAAATAGAGGGAATGAAACTGGTTTCTTTCAAGCAAAGGAGGAAATAGAATCTGTACTTATGCGTAAGTAGAAGAGAGAATAGTGGGCTGTATTCACAAGAAAACTTTACTAAAAATAAAGCTTGTGTTTCATCTGTGTTTCGAAAGTGAGTTTTTTCAGATCTCTAAAACTGCTCGTAGTTCACATTTATACCTGACATTCATAAGTCCCTACCAGTTAACATAAGCAATGGGCAGGTAAAAATAAAATTGCTGTTCTGTTCTTCCTGTTGAAAGAATCATCTTTCACAAGGCTGTTTTTCAGTGAATACCAAGATGATAAACAGGCAAAATAAATAAATACATAAATAAATAAATAAATAAATATAAGCTTAAGATTGTATACATCTGAAAATGGGAATGTTTTCTGGGATCCTTTGTATACAAACTGTCAGTTTCTATTATTCAATTATATTTTTGGAAGGTAGATCATGGGAACAGATATATTCAACTAAGTTAATAGTACTATACAGTCAACACTTTGCTGCTTCTTAATCTTCACTTGTCCCTTCTGTCAGAAGAAAAACAAAAAGGTGAAAATCATAGTAGAAAATCATCTGTCTCTCTTGGAAAAATGTCTCAGCTCAAAATTTTTAAACTGAATTACAAAATGTAGAGCTGAGGCAAGTATGTTGCTCAAACAACAAGAAAAGCAGTGATTGTTTAGTGATCTTTTAAATTCACAAAGGGTAAAATGTCTTTTCAAGTGTTTTTTAACAACATAGAATGAAACCATTTGGGAAAGACAGAGACTCATAAACTATGTGTGGCTGTTCCCTGTCTGTTTTTCACTGTTGGTTACATTCACAAAATAAGCGAGCCTTGGGGCATCTGAATGCTTTGCAGTAATTATCCCCAAATGCTCAGTATTTATGAAAAATGCAATTTACTGTAGGGGTTACTTCACTAACTTCACTACAAAGGCATTTCACAACAGTACATTCTAACATTGCTATAATTATCAGCCTATCATTGACTGCTTTCTTGTAGTCAAGTCTTTTCTTATAAAAACTTGCCCAAGGCTGAAATTTAGCATCAGGACCAAAATGAGAAATTTCCTCCACATCTAAGAAAGTCAATGAGATTTGGAAGTCCAAGCATCAGATCAAAATTGCCTTTTTGAATAGATAGATCCCGTGCTGTTGTAGAATGACATCACTTTAATATACCAATTCTGAAACAATGCCTAACAGTAAGAGTCAAAGTGCTGGTGTAGCTGCTTCAGAAAATGACACCAAAAAATTGGTTTTATCATTATTACAAGTCTAGCCAGTAAATGAAGAATCTAGACTTCACTGTACTTCCTATTCAGTGGCACACGTACTAAGAGAATACAAACACTGAAAGAATATAATTTGGCATTGCGAGTAACTTTTTTTGATAACAGAAGATTAGATGTTCATAGGGCACTGAAAGACCTATTTTGGACCACAAAATCAGGCAATGTAGGTAAGTCTGAAAAAGAAGTGAAGAGGTGAGCCTAAAAGTGACTCCCACTCCTGAATTTTTCTCAGTAAGTCCAGGACTGAAGTAAGGAAAATGGATTTTTTTTTTTCCTGTATCTGTCACTAGCTCACTAGGTGGTAGTGATTGACTGACATACTGTAGTGGGTTTATGTGGCAAGGTTTTGGTAGCCGGGAGCCATAGGGGTGGTTTCTGTGAGAAAGATCTAGAAGCTGCCCCATGTTTGGGAAGGGCCTCATTGTTTTCCAGATCCGAGCCAATAAGTGATGTTGTTTTGCGCCTCTGTGAGAGCATATTTAAGACAGGGAAAAAACGCTGCGCCAGACAGCAGCCGGGAGTGAGAGAACAGCCTTGCAGGTGCCAAGGTCAGTGAAGAAGGAGGGGGAGAGGTGCTCCAGGCGCCGGAGCAGAAGTCCCCTGTGGCCTGTGGTGACGACCATGGTGAAGCAGGATGTCCCCCTGCAGCCCATGGAGTACCACAGTGGAGCAGGGTTCCATGCTGCAGCCTGTGGAGGAGACCACGGTGGAGCAGGTGGCCCTGCACCGACGGAGGCTGCCGCCTGTGGAAGACCCCTGCCGGAGCAGATTCCAGGCCGGACCTGTAGCCCATGGAGAGGAAACCACGCAGGAGCAGGTGACCTGGCAGGAGCTGCTGCCCGTAGGGGAGCCAGGTTGGAGCAGTTTGCTCCTGAGGGATGGACCCCGTGGTACGGACCCATATCTGGAGCAGTTCTGGAAGAGCTGCTGCCTGTAGGAAGCCCACGCTGGATCAGTTCATCAGGGACTGCATCCCGTGGGTGGGACCCCACAGCACAGGGGATGACAGTGACCGAGAAGGAGCGGCAGAGAAGAAGTGCTATAGACTGACCATAACCCCCATTCCCCCGTTCCCCTGCGCCGCTCGGGGGGAGGAGGTGGAAGAGGGTGGATGTGGGGGAAGGTGCTTTTGGTTTGCTTTTTCCTTTGTTTTCTCACTTCTCTCGCTTGTTAGTAATAGCCAATAAATCTTACTATCTCCTTATGCCGAGTCTGTTTTGCCCGTTACAATAATTATTGCGTGATTTTCTCATCCTTATCTCAACCCTTGAGCCCCTTTTCACATATTTTCTCCCCATTCCTCTTTGAGGAGGGGGAGTGAGAGAGCGGCTGTGGTGGAGCTCGGCTGCCCACTCAAGCGGAACCACGACACATACATGTAGGTTTAATACTAAGAAACCAGGTGATGCCCACACTGCATATGTACTTGGATATGCACATCTCACTACACACATCAGAACAGAAGTGATAAAAATGCAATAAAATAAGGTTTAACACCCCAAATCAATTTAAATTGAGCACGATGTGTAGGGAATAAATCTGGCCAACAGTTAGATACCTAATTTTAGTAATAGTGAAAGTTCTTTGGGGTTTTCAGACCATTTCTAAAACAATTATAAATACTTCCCTCATAGATATATTTTAAAGTTCAGTATTTTAATAGCTGAAAAGGTATTTTTTCCTTAAATGCAAAGTATTACAGAAGATTTTTTTAGACTTCCAAACCAGAGGTGTGAAATAAGTTTATGCGATCTTTCCTTTTATCTTACCTACTAGAACTGAACTCCTTCCTCCTGACCACTGTTACAGACAAAATAGACTGTTTTGCAGTGTCAGTTGGGTGAATTAGGGACAGACCATGAACTTAGTCTTTCAGCTGTAATTCTGGTTGTTTACTTTCTTTAGACTTCATTCAAGACCCTTGGGGGCTATTTGTTAGGCAGCCATGCACAGAATTTTAGACTGCCGGTGCACACTGGTTTTAATAAACATTGTCTCTTTTTACACACAGATTTTAAATCACTTGTTTGCAGTTACCTATTATAATCACAAAAGTAAAACAGTTTTATGATTTTTGTCAGACACTAAAAAAATAAATAAATATGAAAATCATGCAAAACTTATCTCCTTTTTAAGGATATAAAAATGCATATGCTTTAAATAAAGATACATGCAAATAAAGCTTGCTAAAGTAAAAATGGCCCTAATTTCTGTTTCTCTGTTTTTGGTTTTGATTTTAAATATGTTCTTATTATTTGACAGAGGTTCCCTCAGTTATTGTACTGGGTCTGGCTGGAATAGAGTTAATTTTCTTCATAGCAGACAATATGGTGCTGTGTTTTGGATTTGTGACTAAAACATTGTTTACAGCACACCGGTGTTTTGGCACACCATTGCACAGTGCTTGCACAGTGTCATGGTTTTCTTTTTCCTACTCTGTCCCTGCAGCAAGTAGGCAGGGGAAGGGTAAGACACTGGGAGGGGAACACAACCCATGTAGCTGACCCCAACTGACCAAAGAAATGTTCCATACCATGTGACATCATGCTCAGCAATAAAGGTTCATGTCGAGGAGAATGAACAGGCGACATTTGTCGTTATAGCATTGGTCTTCCCAAGTGACCATTAACACATGCTGGAACTCTGTTTTTCAGGTCGTACTTAAAGATTTGCCTGCCAATGGCAAGTTGTGGACAAATTTCTTATTCTGCTTTTTCTTTTCTGTGCAGCTTTGCTTCAGTTTTTAACCTGTCTTCACCTCAACCCATGAGTTTTCTGACTTTCTTTCTTCATATTCTCTCACCCATCCTGTTGCTGGGGAGTGAGAGAGTGACTGAGCAGGTACTTAGCTGCCAGCTGAGGTCAACTCAGAACAGTTAGTCTATAAATCTTCATAATTATTATTAAACACAGAAAGTTAATGTTGAAGCACACTGTTTCAGTAAGTTACTGATGCCTGAAAACAAACCAGGTGATCAGAACGTATAGTATTTTCATTGTGTTTATCATCCAGACATTTTCCTAATTTTGATCTGGTGTTTATTTCAAAAATATATTGACATTGCATTGCATCAGTTCAGCAAGTTTTAAAAATAAGTAGAAATATAACCAAAAAATAATAATAATTCCTATGGTTCAATATGATTTATTACGTAATTTAGTAGTTTACAAATTAACAGTTGTGTTATCTAAGCATTCATTTGATATTTTCTCAAACCACTTCTGTTGCTGTCTCATTAGTAAGAGAAATATGTTTGTTCATATATTTTTAGAGGTCTGAAAGTTCCCAAAGACTTCATCTGTGAATTCAGTGTCTAAATGAGCATTTTTCTCAGACTGTCTTTACTGAAAATAGTTATTTATATTTATATAATATTTACAACAGTAGCAGATGTGGGCAGAAAATGTTTTTCTACCCTTAAAATAATTTTCTCATACTAAATTAAAAGTTTGAAGCTGTCAGAACAATCATTTAAACAGCCTGACATTTTTGAGAGACATTATAATTCAAAATATGAGATGAGTTGAAATTAGCCCTTTCTCTTCCTCCTTTTCTCTTCTTGTTCTTTCTCTCTCTCAAAAAAAAAAAAAATAAAATAATATATATATATTTGTTAATTTTTATTTTCAGCATAACAGATTTGTATCAAAGATGTCTGAAACACTGTATGCAGCATTCCTCTTGCCCTTCTTTTCAAGTTCAGATCTGGGTACTTTTCAACTCTCACAAAGTATATTTTATGTGCACTTATAAGCCTATCATGATATGTTGGCCTTTGGATATAGGCACTAAGATTTTAGTCACTTAGTTAACTGCCAATTTTTATATTTCTCTTTGGATACAAAATTATCTGAATGGCAGAATGATCCAACATTTTAGACTTCAATGTCACAAGTGCCTAAAAAATATAAACAAAAAAAAATCAGTTTTGCTTTGATGTTATGAAATCAATTATAGGTAGAGTTATCATCCTGAAGCCACTGTTGCATTTAATATCAGAAGTAAAGAAACCCATCTCCTTGTTTATTCCTAACTCAATGTCAAAAACATCTCACAGAATCAGATACAAGCTCTCTTCCGCTTCCTTGAACTCCAAACACATAAAACATGTTCCACCTTTGTCAATTTATAAATAAACATTTTCTTAGTGAACTTCCTGTTCATTCTGTTCAAAATAAATAAATAAAAAGTTTTTTAAACAAGTTTGCTACTGCATTTTAAACTAGTAGGGCATAAAAGCTATGGTAGCTGCCAGGGATGATTCCATCTGTCTCTACACATCTGTCATATATGTCCACATCCAAGAAGGACATTCCAGGCAATTCTGATTAGGATTATAAATAAATAATTACAAAGCAAAAACTGTGTTGTTTTTTTGTTTGTTTGTTTGTTTGTTTTCTCCTCTGATCACCCAGGGAGTTTAGTTGACTGGCTCATATGTAAACATTATTAACATTTACAGGTGGTCTTAAATTTAGTAACCATTGCATTTTCTGTGAAGTTGCTATCCACGCTTCAGACAAACTATGCCAGAGGGGCAAAAAGATCCCAGTTGTTCCAGGCAGACCAGTTCAGATGATGCACAGGTTACTGGATTGAATGTAGAGCCTCAGGAGAGCAACGACATCCCTCTTTTGTTGAGTTTTATTACTGCTTCCTTGTTGTGTTGAGGCCTTGCTGTTGATCTCAGGTTGCCTCAGCTGTCTTTGCACTGTGCAGTACTGCATACCTATAAAGTTTATAGGTTTAGATGCTGTACAACAGGAACACAGAGTCAGACCCAAACTGGCTATTGTGGTTTAACCTGGCCGGCAGCTAAGCACCTCACAGCCGTTCACTCACCCTTCCCCCTCCCTCCCTAGGATGGGGGAGAGAAACAAGAAAATGAAGCCTGTAGGTTGAGATGGAGACAGTCTATTAGGACAGAAAATAAAATAATAATTATTATTATTATAGTACTACTACTAATAACGTGTACGAAACAAGTGATGCAATTGCCCAACAGGTACTGACCGATGCCCAGCATATCCCTGAGCAGCCGGTCCCCCACCCCAGCTAGCCACCCCTATATATTGTTTAGCATGACGTCAGATGGTATAGAATTCCCTTTGGCCAGTTTGGGTCAGCTGTCCTGAGTCTGTCCCCTCCCCGCTCCTGCTGCATCCCCAGTCTGCCCACTGGCAGGACAGAGGGAGAAGCTGAGAAGTCCTTGGCTTAGTGTAAGCACTGCTCTGCAACAATTGAAACATCACTGTGTTATCAACATTATTCTCATCCTAAATCCAAAACATAGCACCCTACCAACTACTAGGAGGAAAATTAGTTCTATCCTAACTGAAACCAGGACACTGGCTCCATGCATTTGAATAGTATAATATATTTTTTTGTGGAGCCAACTGGCCTAGTCCAACTGGTTGGACTAGGTGATCTTGGAGGTCTCTTCCAACCTAGATGATTCTGTTACAATATATGATTAGAACGAATAAACTCATGCTGAACTCAGTGCTGTTGGGACTTCATCACTTCTGTCATGTGCTCTGGGTCAGGTGTATCTTCACTCCACTGTAGGCTATTCCACTATGGGATTATAGATGTCAGCAAGCAGTGTTTGAAATGGCTGTCCAAAATCTTATTGAAAAGCACATTAAATATTTAATTCTCATGTGAATCTCATGCTACTATGAGGCATAATTCTTATCTGAATGTTGCCTAAAATCACCTTAGATAGAGTGAATGATTAGTTTATCAAAAGAGGAGATATATCTGTTCATCATCACATTTTTACCAGCCTTTATACCTGATTTATTTAAACCAATGTATCTTTAATATGCATTTTTCAATTTTTCTTACTTTACGGATTATATGCTGTAAGAGAAGGTGGACCATTGCATCCATCTTTCAGAGAAGGTGGGTCTTTTCATCCGTCTTTCACCATACTTTTGTTTTCTTTTTTGGTCAAAAAAAATATATATTTATCTCAAAAATAATAGAAATATTACAGTGGTTATGAAAACAACTATTTCAGTAAGTCACCTGTTCAGAAATGTATATGTAACTAAATCCATAAAGAAAGACCTACAATTTCTATGGCTACTCATCTATTCTGATAAATGGGTTAGGACTTCTCTACTTTGTTGTTGTTATTGTTGACACTGTTTCTGTTTTCATTTTTATTTTACTTTCCTTTTAATTTATTGGTAAATAAAAGAATATATGACAGGTTATATAAAAAGACTCCAACTTATTAATTAAGATCCTACAAAAAAAACTATCAATGATATTACTAAAGTAGCCACAAAATACATAAAAACAATGGGTCTTCCTCATTAGGAAGAAAAAAAAAATAGATGAAACAAATGATTTTTACATTACATAAATAAGATCTTATAAACAGAAAAAAAAAAAAAAAAAAAAAAGCAAGTTAAGAAATTATTTGCCAGACTACTCTCAAAACTTGCTTATCTAATTTTTAACAGAATAGTTAACATACTGAAAGTATTGTACTAGAAGTAAATTATACAAGATATAAATATATATACAAATCCCCCCAAAAATGCAGAATTTTGCAAGTAGGTCAAGCAAACAAATTTAGAGCTAGGAAAACAAACAAACAAACAAACAAACAAACAAAAAAACAGATTTCAGAAAAAAAAAAAGAGTTTAGAAAAAAGTAGAAATCAGAAAAATATGCGAAACTTTCTAAGAAAATAACATTATATAAAAACTATGGCTCTTTATGACTGAATTCTACACATCAAAAACAAAATGTCAAATATAAATGTAAAAAAAAAAAAAGTTGTATGACTTTTTTAGCAGTACACAAAGCTAGTGATATTTTATTAAGATATGACTAAAAAAATTTTGAACAAACAGGTTCTGGACAACCCTTGACATGACAGGCTTTACATCATTTTTTCATTATACCACTGAGAAAAAACTATTCTTAATTATCATAGTCTGTAAAATGCTCTTGTAAATATGTATAAAATTAAGTACTCTCCTGAAGGTACCTTTTTTTAGTTTAAAGCCATTACTCCTTGTCCTATCATTATGCTCCCTGACAAAGAGTCCCTCCCAGGCTTTTCTGTAGGCCACTGTAAGGTCTCCCTGTAACCTTTTCTTCTCCAGGACAAACTATCCCAGGTCTCTCAGCATGTCATCATGGTGATCTCAGCATGGCATCGAGGTGCTCCAGCCCCTCGATCATCTTTGTGGCCCTCCTCTAGACTCATTCTAGTATGTCTATGTTCTTCATGTGCTGGGGGGCCCAGAGCTGAATGCAGCACTCCAGGTAGTGCTGGGTTTCATAAGATCAGAATAGAGATAGAGAATCATCTCCCTCAACCTGCTGGTGACACTTCTGATGCAGCCAAGGACACAGTTGGCTGTGGTCTGCCAATGCACATTGCTGGCTCATGTTTAGTTTCTCATCAACCAACACCCCCAGGTCCTTCTCCTGAGGGCTGCGCTAAGTCCATTCACTGCCCAGCCTGTGTCTGTGCTTGGGATTGAACTCCATCCCACTGTCCATGTCACTGACAAAGATGTTAAATAATATCAGTGCTAGTACTGACCCCTGCAGAACACCAGTCTTCACCGATCTAAACCTGAACATCAAGCCATTGACCACAACTCCTCGCATTCAACCAACGAGCCAATTTCTTATCCAACAAGTGGTCCATCCATTAAATCCATGTCTCTCCAATTTAGAGACAAGGAGAACATTGGAAAATTCTTTGCACAATGCACACTGTCCTCAAAGTGCAAGTCTGAGCTTAAAAGCCAGGTTACAGACTTTGTAAACTTAAGCAGCACTGGATTAAAACGTACCAGGATTCAGGGGTCAGTAATGAGACAGGTGCTGTTTTACATCTTTGTCGGTGAAAGGGACAGTGAAACTGAGTGCACCCTCAGCAGCTTTTCTGATGGTACCAAGCTGTGTGGTGTGGTTGACACGCTGGAGCTAAGGGATGACATTCAGAGGGACCTGGGAAAGCTTGAGAGGTGGGCCTGTGCAAATCTCATGAGGTTTAACAGGGCCAAGTGCAAGGTCCTGAATCTGGGCAGGGGCAATCCCAAGCATAAATACAGTCTGGCCGAAGAATGGATTGAAAGCAGGACTGATGAGAAGGACCTGGGGGTGTTGGTTGATGGGAAGATCAACATGAGCTGACAATGAGCGTTTGCAGCCCAGAAAGCCAACCGCGTCCTTGGCTGCATCAAAGGAAGCGTGGCCAGCAGGCTGAGGGAGGTGATTGTCCCCCTCTACTCTGCTGTCGTGAGACCCCACCTGGAGTACTGCATTCAGCCTGGGGCCTGCAGCACAAGAAGGAGATGGCTCTAATAGAGCAAGTCCAGAGGAGGGCCGCAAAGATGATCAAGGTGCTGGAGAACCTCTCCTACACAGGCAGGCTGAAAGAGTTGTTGTTGTTCATCCTGGAGAAGAGAAGGCTCTCAGAAGAACCCATTGCAACCTTCCAGTACCTATACATGGACCACAAGAAAGCTGGAGAGGAACTATTTATCAGGGAGTATAGTGAAAGAACAAAGAGTAATGGCTTTAAAGTAAAAGAAAATCAATTCATATTAGATAATAGAAATTCTTCACACAGAGGGTGGTGAGCCACAAGAAAAGGTTGCCCAGAGACGTTGTGGATGCCTCATCCCTGAAAGTGTTTGAGGCCAGATTGGGTGAGGCTTTGAGCAACCTGGTCTAGTGTTGAGGTGTCCCTGCCCATGACAGGGGTGTTGGAATTAGATAATCTTTAAGGTCCCTTCCAACCCAAACTTTTCTGTGATTCTCTGATTCCTGCGGAGTCCATGAGTGGACACAGTACTCCAGATGGACTCTCAAAAGTGCTGAACCAAAGTCAAGAATAACTTTTTTGCTCCTTTTTGGATCCAATTCTGCAAAGTTGTATTTGAGCTTGCTGGGACTGAACAACTACATCTGCTGGCCATGCTAGCAAGGCAGATATTGTCAGCTGAGGATTCAGTCACTGGTGAGGCAAACCTTATTTACATGATCATTTGTTTCACGCTTATGAGACATCTAAACATGTTCAAATGATAAATCGCTTTTATTATGAATCAGTGTTCTATCTTAAGCAGCTCTGTAGGAACACTGCTTCATTTGCGTATTGCACAGTGAACAGCAAGATAGGAAAATAGCAGGAAAAGAATGTGGCCTTATTCTTCCTGCATTTAATTGTTTTCCTGACCAACCAAATTATTTCTCACCCTTGGCCGCACGTCTTTATGTAATGCTTGCTAATTGCTTAAAAGAAATTATTGTTCTCAAAGGATTTTTAGGTATGTGCTTTCCTTTTTGTTTGTTTGTTTTTGTTTTTGTTTTTGTTTGTTTGATAATGTAAGTTTTGGTGTGTAGGAGGGTTTAACGTTATCAGCAACACAAACCACTTTAAATATATAACTTCCTAAATTTTGTGTTTGGTGTATTTGCAGCTTGTCATCATTGTGTGCTCTCTCATATGTCTCTTTCTATTGCTTTCTATACACATACACATATACCCATGACGTGCAGTTGAATTCAAATGTCCAAGAAATGACTGTCCAATATTCAGATAATTAAAACATTTACAAGAGTCATCATCATGAAGATGAAATATGCCTTCCTTTTTATTTAATAAGAATAGCGCATTTATCACTTGGACAGTAAAATTTATTGAGATTTTAATAATTTTCTTTATTTACAAATGCTTGCATTTGTTATGAGATTCCCATTTATTATGGGATGTAGTAAGCAAATATTTTGATGATAATTAGCAACTTTAATTATTTACAATTTTGGAATAAAAAAATTTAAAAAGAATCTGTTAAACCTCACAAGTCAACAAGATGAAGAAAACTGATACAATAGCCTTGGAACAGTGAATCATTTTCCATGCATTTTCAAAGAGTATTACAGTAATTGGCAGTTCCAATGGAATGGGAATGCCTCTAAATTCAAAATGATTTGGAACAGAGGAGGAAAGATTGCTTTGAAGAATATAAATAAATAAATAAATAAACAAATAAACAAATAAACAAATAAATAAAAAGCTTCACAGAGCCATAAATAACCACAAATGAGATACTCCGATATTGTTTCTTTGGTGTTTGCTGTAATGATTTTACAGTGAATAATGAGTCTATTTATGTTATAGTGGCCAGGCTCCTTGTTTGGTAGAGAAGTTTGTTTGCTGAAGGATCTTTGTTGATGGTAGGATTATTTAAATAAGCTTGTGTAAAATGCCACGATTAAAAAATATTTTTATTTCTCATTTAGAACAAACACTAAAAATGAAAGTTTACCAGAAGGAAATTATATCCTTAAAAGCAATACAAAACAAAACAAAAATCTTACACCACAGAAGAACAACCCCAAAAAAACACCTTTATTCTGTCAGAAGAAACAAAGCCATAGCTACAGCTATTGCTTTGTTAGAAAACTGTTTTCTGCATACTGCAATATTTAGATTTATGTCTAGTAGTGGTTTTGTAGTGGCAAACAAAGCATCAGCCAAATAGCATGGAGCAGCTTCCCTATCATGGCAAGGGAAGAATAAAATCTTTATAGTTTTGAAAACTGTAAGAGCCTTACTCTAATATGTAGGCAGTGATTTTTGAAAAGCCACAGAGTACTATGAAAGAGCACACTTTATTCTTGAAATAGCTGTGCTAGCCACAGAATTTCTCAAACAGAACTTTTTTTCTTTATAAAAGAGGAACATATTTAGGGAGCATCTCATCATAGGGAAAGATCAGGTACAATAAATAACACAGTCAAATGTGTATTGGAAAGTTTCATCTTAGTAATGATGCAGATATCGTGTATTTGTTAGTTTTCTGACATTGGGTAGAGTCATTCTCATGAATGAGCAGCATTCTGTACGTTTGATCATGCATGTGCAACATGAAATGGAGCAGAAGGGACAAGGTCCCGCGGCAAACTGACCTTGCAACAGTGTTTATAATAGAATTTTGTTTTTAAAGAGTAGAACTCTATAATCTGGGTGGATCCCAGTATTTTATGAAATTAAAATTATCTGTGTAACCTGTCAGAGTTTTGTGGGAAGGGATTAGCTGATTTAAATGCAATGTTACAGATGTCAAAGGTCTCACTCTGAGCTTCTTGAGTTCCAAAGGTCTGCAAAATAAGCCTGCGCTTTATGCACTTTATGGACTTAAAAATTATGAATAATGACAATAATTGTTTATATATATATATATATATATATATATAAATATCAGAGAGCTCAGGATTCAGTTCTCTTAGATTTAGCTCTCTGTCTCTCTCTGTCTCTCTCTCTCTTTTTTTTTTTTTTTTTTTTTCCCCATAAATCTTCAATTTTCTTTCAGAAAAGAAAGTTAGAACTGTCAGGATGTAACACGTCTTAACACCTCTTAGACAACTTAAGGGAAAAAAATAAAATAAAATATAAAATAAAATAAAATAAAATAAAATAAAATAAAATAAAATAAAATAAAATAAAATAAAATAAAATAAAATAAAATAAAATAAAATAAAATAATAAACAGAAACACAAAAGCAAAGAGGATCATTGAGCGACTAGCTTTTTTTTCTGATGCCATTGACAAGGGATGATTTTCTTAGTCTCTACTCAGAGTAATGGAAACTATGATATATTACACTCAGAAGCTAGTCAAACTCAGACATAGCTTTTATTGAGCACATCTCCCTACACCTGGCAAAAAAAAAAAAAAAATCCTATGTTTTCCAATGAATCTGTAAAATTTTTCAAGTAATTTTTGTCTCATTGTAGACAAAAAGAACAGCTAAGTACCTAATGATGTTTTTTTTTTTTTTAATATTAATTCTCAATTTTATATATTCCTTCTTTTTTTTTTTTAATTTCACATTTATTAATCTAACAATAAACAAATTCTCTAGTCGTGGAGACTACATCTATTCTGTTAAGGCCAAATACTTAATTCAGATGTGCATATGAAAGCCATTGAATGAGTACAATCTCCTCTGACATTCACTGCCAGAGGCCCTAGTTGTCAATTCCTTCACCACCATGGTTCACAAAAAAACATTCGGGATTAGCTGTATTCAGTGTGTCATTCTATCAACTGACATATTAGAATGATGCCAGGAGAAAAGTTGGTTGTTTTTTTCAGTTCAAGTTATCTTTTGCTATTACTATTTAAGCAAGTTTGGAAATATATTTTCTGTTTTGAGATGAAAAACATTCTGCTCTTTCCCCATCATCTTGCTTCCCTCATTTTTTGATTTGTAGTCATCCTTAGTTGAACATGTTCAAATAGATATTGCTTATTTCCTTGAGTTCTATATCTTCCTAACAAGCATTTTGGAATATGATGCTTCCTTCTTTATATGTAGAGAATCCAGCCAATTGGGTCCTGATATTTCCTGCATGTTGTGGACCATCATAAGACACATCATACAGTTCGGAGTTCTTTTCCCTGAAGAACAGAAGCATAGTTTTTTGCAAACTGTCATGTAGTTCAGAGACATACAAAACTCTTATGTAAGCTAGGTCAGTACTGAGGTCTAGGTGAACAGTAGTGGCTTACTTTCTAAATTTTATGCACACAATCTATTCTATATTATGTACTAGATTGTTCAGAACTGTAGTGGATATTTCCCTATTATACTACGAAGTGAAGCAGAGATGACACATGTTTAGCACTTCAAGGAACAGACACTGAATTAAAATAGATAAGACATAAAAGTTGATTCAAAGCATCTTTTCTTCCCCCTTTTGTTAAGCTACCTGGAGCTAATTTTCTACATACCAAATGTGTACCCTGGCTTCCAGAGCCAAACAATCAACTAACAAAGAAACAGACAAAAACAAACAAACAAAAACAAAACAAAACAAAAAACAACAACAACAAAAAAAAACACCAACTCCACCAACAAAAATGAAAATTTTAAAGCTCATAGAATCATAGAACATCCTGAAGTAGATAATATTTTATGTTCTTTTTTCCTCTTTTTCAGTGACATATTACAGTCATCTTATTTCATTGGAAGTTATTATATTATGGCAATTTCACAGTACAAAATTATCAGGAAAGTACCGTTTTCCTCCACCTTTCTCTTTCTTCAGCCTTATATATTTTAAGAACATGAGTTTCTATCTTCCTCCTTATTTATACTAAGCTAATAATAGTGTCTGAGGTGAATGTCATTTAAAATTGCATGTATCTCATATGACTTTTGAAACCTTTGTCTTCTTGAAATAGAATATATATTTACATACTCTTTTTAAGTATAGCTTGTGTTATAGCTCACCTATATTATCTCACCTGTATTTCTTCAAGTTTTCAAGTTCTACATCTTTATAATTATCAGAAGTTATAAAAATCTGAGACTTACTGTATAATATTAGAATGCTATTACATTCCTTCAGAATTACGTTTTATTATTATAGTAATATATTCAAAAATGCTATTGACTTTCTTAGTGTTTCTCTGAACTATCTGGACAGCTTAAATGACAAAACAATTATTATGTCAACACTCTTTGGAAAGCTGTCATCTTTCATGTGGTAGACGACAGGTTGACCATGAGCCAGCAGTGTGCCCTGGTGGCCAAAAGGGCCAATGGGATTAAATGGCATGAATTTAAAGGAGTGTGGCCAGCAGGTCAAGGGAGGTGATCTTTCCCCCTCTACTCTGCCGTGGTCAGGACTCACCTGGAGTACTGTGTCCAGTTCTGGGCTCCCCAGTACAAAAAAAAAAAAACACACACAGGGATCTCCTGGAAAGAGTCCAGCAGAGGGCCACAAAGACGATACAGGGCCTGGACCACCTTCCCTATGAGGAAAGACTGAGAGACCTGGGTCTGTTCAGCCTTGAGAAGAAAAGACCGACAGGGGATCTTATTAATGTTTACAAATACCTTAAGTGTAGGAGACAGAGGAATTGTTTGGCAAATTTATAGGATCTAAAATAAAAACAAACTCAGTTAGTCAAGAGCTTTACAAGTGCTAGACTCATTGCAAAGAGATGGAGAAGACTTAGTGCTACTGAAAATAAACTTCTCTTTTGGTTCTTCATAAGTTTCAAACTAAGTTTAAAATGCTTCATATCCTTACAGATGCTAAATAAATAAACAAGGGTTAGTCATCATACTGGCTGAAAAATCATTAGATTTCACATTTAGAGTATCTGGTATTTACTCTGTTTTCCTTCTGTTGCTTGAATCCTTGAGATATATTTGGTTTCCATTTTCAGATATGTCTGCAAATGTGTCTGGAAAAATCTTAGTATTTTTACTTAAAATGAAAAGATATTTTCAGATATATTTTTATGCCTAAGACCTGAGATGATGACTAACTTAAAAATTATGAAGAACCTCTTAATAAAAACAAACGTTCTAGCAATATATATATATCAACAGCTCAGCTTAGGATGTTCTGTCCAAAACATATATTTTTTAACATTAAGGTTTCACTACTGCCTCCACTTCTGTAGAACTGTGCAAAAAGTTACTGACAGAGCCAGAACAAGCTGTACTATTTGCTATATATATTAAATCTAATTTTTACAAGATAACTTAAATTGTAACCTTCAAGGATGGGGAATTGTCACAGGTGTGTTTCACCCCTTATTTTCTTACCAAGGTATAAGCCCAAAGATATATATCTCTATGTGTGTTTCACCCCTTATTTTCTTACCAAGGTATAAGCCCAAAGATATATATCTCTATGTTTCCTTAGGAATTTTCTGGCTTGGAAACGGCTAGGAATCAGGTTGCACTTGCATAACCTCCTGTTTTGGTTTGACTTTTGTTGTTGTTGTTTTGGCCATATATAATCTCCAACATTTTTCCCTAGTTCTCAGGGAGTTCTCTTGAGGTAGAAAAACTTCTGCAGAGTGTTTCTTCTTGCTTGCTGTCTGATCTGTCTTATGGTCATCTAGAATGCAATCACACAGCATATGCAGGACAACCTGTGGATAAGGCCCAGTCAGAATGGGTTCATGAAAGGCAAGTTCTGCTAGAGCAATCTCCTATGACCAGGTGACCCAGCTGGTGGATGAGGGAAAGGCTGTTGACATAGTCTACCTAGATCTATGACCAGGTGACCCAGCTGGTGGATGAGGGAAAGGCTGTTGACATAGTCTACCTAGACTTCAACAACATCTTTGATAAGGTCTCTAATACCTTTCTCCTGGAGAAGCTGTGGCTTGGGCAGGTACACTCTTTGCTGGATTAAAAACTGTCTGTACAGCTGGGCCCAGAGAGTGGTGGTGAACAGAATGAAATCCAGTTCGTGACCTGTCACCAGTGGCATTCCTCAGGGGTCAGTGTTGGGGCCCATCCTTTTTAATATCTTTATTAATGATTTGAATGAGGGAATTGAGTGCACCCTCAGTAAGTCTGCAGATGACACCAAGTTGGAAGGAAGTGTCAACCTGCCAGAAAGTAGGAACACCCTGCAAAGGGACCAGGACCAGTTGGATTGATGGGCAGAGGTCAATGGGATGAGGTTCAACGTGGCTAAGTGCCAGGTTTTGGGGTGCGTGGCTGGAAAGCTGAGGAAAGAAAAAGGATCTGGAGGTGTTTGTCAAGACTTGCTGGAACATGAGCCGGCAGTGTGCCCAGGAGGCCAAGGCCAACAACATCCTGGCTTGTATCAGGAATAGTGTAACCAGCAGGACCAGGGAGGAGATCTGTACTCTGTACTCAACTCTGGTGAGGCTGCATCTTGAGTACTGTGTTCAATTTTGGACCCTTCACTACAAGAAAGACATCAAGGCCCTGGAACATGTCCAGAGAAGGGCTACGAAGCAGGTGAAGGGCCTGGAACACAAGTCCTGTGAGGAGCAGTTGAGAGAACTGGGGTTGTTATGTTTGGAGAAGAGGAGGCTCAGGGAAGACCTTACTGCTCCCTACAGCTACCTTAAAGGAAGTTGTGGAGAGCTGGAGGTTGGCCCCTTTTCACAGATAACTAGTGATAGGACTAGAGAGAATGGCCTCAATTTGTATCCAGGAAGTTTGGGTTGGAAATTAGGAGTTGCATTGTTAGCTTATTTCCTTTACTAATTCAAACACTACTAAGTACAATGGATAGTTAGGCATTACCTGAATGCTTAACTTCCTCTTCAGAATGCTTTTAAGGAGCATGATTTCATTGCTGTTGGTAAGGACATCCTTAGGGCTAAAGCAAACAAAACAAGATCATCATAGTATCTAATTCTGTTTACATAACTGTTAACACTTTTCATTTTTCAATTTTACCTGATAATATTTTTTGTACCTCCAAGGCAACATCAAATGATAAAGAGATAAAATGTTCCTAGGAAATAGGACTATTAAATTCCTTGCTTGATGGCAACAGAAAGAACTCGTTCACTGAAGCATTTATTGATGTTTCATTGACTTGAAACAGATAATTAGGACAGAAAGGAAACTGTTAAGTATGTTCTATATCACAGACCTGTTATTCTGAAGGAAGTAAAATGAAAGATACAAAAATCAGGGAATAATGTTCATTCCTGTCCATACATCCCTGTTTTCTTTGATAGGGATGTATAAAATATCACACCTGTGAGACTATTTTGAGCTCACTTCCTATAATAAGAAAATTCTGGATAAATAACTTTTAGTTTATTATTTATGTCTACATTAGTTTCGAGAAAAATATATTTTAATGTTTATCTCTTTAGAATATATGGTTTATTTTCATAGTTTTTACATTGAGAACTGTTATTAAAAATAACCAGCTAAATAGAACTGCAGATCCTTTTACAGAATGCTGGTTTGATGGTTTCTGAAACCAAACAGGACCATCATGAGAAACTAGTCTGATTTCCACATAGATGCATAGCATTTCTCCAAGCAAACCCTTTGTTATAAATGTCCTATTCCCCAGAATCACACTGCTAGACACCATACTGTGCATAGACAGAAGTAGATTCCTGATCTACTTAAGGTAAGGGGTAGGGAACTACCTGTACCACCCAGGAGTGAAATTTCCGTGCAGTTTTACTTACATGTATAGACATGTATAGACATCTATAGCTGCCACAGAAACCAACCACAGCCCAATTAGATCCTTCTCCAGGGCTGCCAGAGATTTCAGGATCTTCTTCAGACAAAGCCAAGCAAGGACCTGAACCCCTACCTACCTTCTACCTTGAGTGCTACAGTCATAAAGCTTAATCAAAAAAATGTCATCCGTCTTCCATGCTGCTCACCTCAGACATATAAAATAAAGCATTTAAGTACTTCTCATGATTTCTGCTGTGGAGACCAGGCACATTGTCATGCAAGTATAAGCTATATCATCATTTTTCCTTATTGAATTGTGTTTAAAAACTTGTGTTTAAAACTTAGCAGGCCTTTTCTAGGGTCTGGGTAATGACTGGGGTGAGTGATAATTACAAACTTTAAAAATCACTAACACTGCTGTTTGTTATCTATAGCTGCAGACTACAGCTGTGTATTAGTAGACCACGGCCTTCAGGCTACAGCTGTGTTATTCTGCAGAGTGACTATCCTCAATCAAGTTAGAAAATCTTGGTCGGAATTAACAAGAGTGTTTATACAACAGAAGCTAACTCCTTGGTGGAGATGTAACTTAAGCTAGCAGATGGTTAAATTCATCTCTCATTCAGTGAAAATGAAGTCTTTCATTAACTTTAATACAAAGTAAATAGGGCTTCTGTCAAGTAAAAAGCAAAATCTCCAGCTAAAAGCAGAGCCTCAGAAAACAGACACCTGAAATACCTGTCCTCAAACCTCTTAATACAATCTTATATGTATCTCCTTAGTGTGTGACAGTCATCGCCTTACGGGGATTCCCTTCTTCTCCATGGAACAGGGCAGATGGTTTCAGTCAAAGTAGACAAGTTTTAATTTACTGTAACTTTCCTGCAGTAGACTGGCTCATATGGGATCTCTTAGTTTTAGAAGGAGACACACAGGAAAAAAAAAAAAAAATATATATATATATATATATGTATGTATGTATGTATGTATGTATGTATATATTTCACAAGAAAAGAGAAGAAAAAATACTTTTTTTTTTTTTTCTATTCTGACTTCAAAGAAGATAGGCGAAAGCATACTGATTTTTAAAGACTAAAAGCATATTTTTTCAATAGTAAATGCAATAGTTTTTATCTCTAGAAAGAGATTTCAAAGGAACTAGAGCTAGCAGTACTGGAGCTGTAGATTTATGCTGTGTTAAGATAGGCATGATTTTTGGCAGACACATTAAATGCTAATACCATCTGGAGATTTTGCATATTACTTAAACATTCAAAAATGATTAAAATGTCTTTTTAAATACAAACATCAAATTAAATTCTCATAATTAAGGCTCAAAATGCATTAATACTCCATGTGCCAAGTTCACCGGTCGGATAAACAGTCTTAATGCCATCATTACTTACATTTAGTGGTTGTATTCTGAGCCTTAGTGATGCATTGAATTTTATCAAATTATACTTACTAATGTCAGGTTTTAATTCTCATTTTTCTTTCTCAAGTGAAAAGGGTGAAATTCACTACTGGGAACAGATTTAGCAAAAAGTGTATGCACTGAAGCCCTCTTCAGGCAAAGTAATCAGGTAGACAGAACTTTACTACTACTACTACTACTACTACTACTAAATAAATAAATAAATAAATAAATAAATAAATAAATGTACTTAGCAGCTCTGCACAAGTAGAAAAGAGACGGAGAAGAAAACAGAGAGCATCTCTGTGTATTTTCATAATCTGATCAAATAATTTTGTTTAATTTCTTAGTGTGTTGTTGAAAATAGGAAGATCTGTGTTGTGTGCACTGTGTGACGCAAAAGCATTTTCCTTGATTATATTTGTTAGCTTATCCGTCTTCCAATGAGTCTCCTTTAGGAAATAAAAAGATTGGAGAAGATTTGCAAGTGAAACTTGCAAACTAACTAACTAACTAACTTTATTCATATAAAGTCAGCAAAAAAGTCAATAAAAATAAGTATTAAAGGACATAAATACATTTTAAAGTAGCAAATGCAGAATATGCGCTGTCATTCTTATATAGTCAGTGGGATATACATGAACAATCAGTTCAAGTAGTCCTGTTAATATTAAATAGTTCATTTAGTTCTCACTGAAATTATCAAGAGTGATTCTTGGAGTAAATAATAATAACAGTAATAGTAATATAATAATTATTCTTTTAAGAATTACCTTTAAAACACTCTGGTTTGTGTGTTCTCATGGTAGGTTCACATAACTAAACAATTTAGTGAATGTAAAATTTTTCTGAACATATTTTACATTCTCTGATGCTTGATTTTTTTCTTAGCTAAATTTCAAATACAGTGTTATTATTGTTTTCAACATGATGTTTCATAACTGAAAGAAACACACGTACAGAAAATCATTAAACAAACCACAGACAACATTTTCCTTGAGGTAAGTGCATTGAAAACAATTGATTTACCCACCAGATTAATGCTGTCAGTAGTCACAATTGTGTTTTACCATAGCCACTAGTGACAATTACTAAACTTCAGTGAAGACGAACTGTTTATCTTATGTTCATACACACAGTTGTTCATTCTGTATTAGTTGACCCTTTATACCTGACAATGACTTGCACTTCCTATATATTCCCTTATAAATTATATATATATTTCCTTATATATTATATATATATTCCCTTATATATATATTCCCTTATATATATGTATTCCCTTATATATATTTACCTTTACTTATTTATCTATTTACTTTCTTCTGAACTAATTGTGAACTAGAGTTCACAATTCACTATTCACACAATAGTGCATTCTTTCTTGCTCTATTTGGTTCTGGTGTTTGGGGTTGAAGTGTTCTCTGATGTATATTTAGATACCACTATGTAGTAGCAAATGAAACAAGGAGTACATAAATAAAATAATAATTTGAATAAATACTATATAAAAATATTGAAATAAAAATTGAGTAACTAATCATTGATCTTCCTATTTTGATCTTTTCATTGATAACCAATTAATACCAATAAAGATTAATCAGCTCGATTATTTCATTTAAAAAAAATTCAAGTATTTTTTTGTACTTCAAAAAAAAAAAGTGCAGTACCACTTACTCATCCAAATTTGTTATGCTCTTCTTCATGACAACATGTTTTGTCATTCAAAGAAAAACTGCACAGTATGTGATAGCAAACAGATGACTCAGCTGGAATATGCAAATCTATTTATTACTTGCAAAATTTTCCTCAAACTCATAGTCACTATTAAAGGAGAACATTAGGTGTTGCCACAAAGACTTAAGTACTTACTGCCTTTCTAATATCTATTACAGAAATTAAATTTTATTTTAAATTTCTCTCCTACTTTAACAATTGACATAATTATCATGAGTTTTCAAAAACAAAACAAAACAAAATGACAAAAAAAAAAATAAAACTTTTGCAGTTTCCATGCTATGTCTAAATTTTTGAATAAATTATCATAACTGTAATCTCTTTTATATTATCTCTATACTGCAAATTCAAAACTGCTTTGCTATATTGTGTTATAGACAATACTACCAACATACGTATCATGATATCATTTTTAAGAAACATAAAATTAAACATTTTACTTTCATGTCTATTAACAGTAATGAAAACTTCTTCCGTCCTTTTGTAGTCCATTGTATGTAGAACGTTACCTTACTATTGTTAAAGTGAATGAAGAACTACCATAATCTGCAGGTTTTATTTATTTGGAGATAAATCTCTAAATCATTATCTCACAAAAATAATTTTCATGTGATGCAATAGCATTAGTTCAGTGATGTTAGTTCTGTGTTGCAATTAGTTCTGATTGGATCCAGTTGCCAAGTTTACTATTTTTGAATTAAAATTCCTTGGAATACTGAGGAGGAATAGATAATTTTAGAGAGAAGTCTTTGGAAATTTGTCAAAATTAAAATGGAAGTACATTTAGTTATGAATCTCTAAAGCTTTTATTGAGCGTCATCTGTAAATACAAAGCATACAAAATGTACTATTTTGAAAATAGTCCTGACTTAACATACAGAAAAGACTCTGTTGTTACTGTTTCTCTAAAGATTGTTTTTATGCAGAAAAAATTGGCTTTTCAGGGTGAAATGAACCAAAATGGCAAAATAAAGAAAGAAAGAAAGAAAGATGAAAAAAGTCTCTACTTCTGCAGTTTAATAAGGTTTTCCTAAGACATAATCTTCAAGAAGTCCAATAAGGTTTTGTAGCTTTACAGGTGTCTGATTTTTCTGTGGCCTCACCACTATCTTAAAATAATTTAGCAGAACTTTAAACTGCAAAGTCTTTTGTTCCTGTAACTTCTGTTACAGCTCTTTACCCTTGAAAATATACTGTCTCTAGTAAGAACAAAAATTACAGAAGAGGCCCATTTATGATGATTTTATTTTTCTATAACTAAGGTTAGCTTCATGAAACATAATAAACTATGAAGACTGAAAAAATTTTGGGATAGAGAGATTGGTGGCTTTTTGCCCAGCCTTCTGGTTTATGACTTGTTCTTTTTCATGACATATGCTTAGTTATGACTCAGTCACTGAGTTGGATTCACAGCAAAGGGGATAATAGAAACCAATATGATGCAAAAGAATAAATGAATAAAGCTCTTTATTAATGACAGCCTTCTTCTGCACAAATGAAACTTGAGCCCATTAGTCAGATCACAAGAGCTTGCACTTGCCCAGTTTTAAACTTAGCATAGCAAAGGAAATACTACTACTACTACTATTAATAATAATAATACAAAAATAATAAAAAATAAAAAATAATAAAAATAATACAAAATAATAATACAACAACAACAACACAACTAAGAAAAAAAGAACTAATCCTTTCAAAGTTAGTGTCCTATAAATTGTGATTGTAAACTTTTAAAGTTTACTTTAAAAGTCGACTTTAAAGTTGACCGCCCTGTACAAGACCATCTTGATACTATACTCTGTGACACACACCAGACCTGATAATTATTATGTAAGTAAGGCATCAGACCTTAAACTGTTGAGACACAATACAAAGTAAACAGATTAGTTTACACTCTACTAGAAAAAAATAATGGTCTCAGAGCAGCCAAGAATACCTGCCTTGTTCACATCTGTTTGGCTCCACACCACAAAGTTTGCACACCATCTGAGAGAAGCATCTGGCTGTGATGTCCAGGTATAGTTTTTAGCCACAGAACCAAGGGTGAAATTCAGTTTGATGCTGCAGTCAGTTATTTAAACATAGGTGCCTGCTGTTATTTTGTTGACCTTTTCTGGGCTGGGAGATAAAACAAAGTGTGGTGGTTTTACCATGCTGGGCAGCTAAACACCACAACCACTCTATCACTCCTCCTCCTTAGGTGAGGATGGGAAGAAGTAAAGCAAAGAACAACTCATGGGTTGAGATAAGGATAATTTAATTAAAGGGAAAAAATAATAATAATTAAATAAAGATTATTATGAACTAAACAATTTAACTAAAGGGAAATAAAAAGGGAAATGGGAAAAGGGAGAGGGAAAGGGAAAATAAAAAAAAAAAGGGAGGAAAACAAACAAATAAAACAAATGAAGACTATGTGGAAGTGCAGAGGAAAGAAATTACTCTCTACTTCCCACAAATGAGCGATGATTGACCACGTCCTTGAAGCAGGGCCTCAACGCACGTAGCCGGTGTTCGGGAGGAGGACCGACGTTTTCACAACGATAGCCCACCCCTCCCCTCTTCCTCCTGTTTCCACCTTTTATTGCTGAGTGTGACATCACATGGTATGGAATATCCCTTTGGTTGGTTTAGGTCAGCTGCCCCGTTTCTCTTACTTTTTGCCCACCCCCTAGGAGGGTTAGAGAGAGGCCCAATGCTGTGCCAGCACTGCTCAGCAGTAGTCACAACACTGGTGTAATACCACTTCTGTTCCAGCTACAAGTGCAGAGTACAGCACTTTATGGGCTGCTTTAGGGAAAAATTAACATTCCAGCCAGACCCAGTACACAAAGCATGTCTTGAATATTTGTTTCTTTTTGGATCTGCAGGTATGCTAGAAGAACACTGTAGTACCTAAAATGACAGTAGACCATTATTCTTAGGTTGCTGAAATTAGCTTAGGACATTAGAGTTTGTTTCCAGAAAGTGGTTGTTCATGGTAGCTAAAAGTAAAATCTCTCATTACAGTTAATGAAGAGTTAATCAATAACCTCACTAGAGCTTAAAGTGATTGACAGCTATGACAAGTGTCGTGGTTTAACCCGGCCGGCAGCTAAACACCACGCAGCCGTTTGCTCACCCTCCCCCTCCCTCTCTGGGACGGGGGAGAGAAATGGAAAGTGAAGCCCGTGAGTTGAGATAAAGACAGTTTAATAAGAGAGGAAAATAATAATAACAAAAGTAATAATAACAATAATAATAATAATAATACAATGGTGATAATAGGAAAATAATAATAATAATATGTACAAACAAGTGATGCACAATGCAATTGCTCACCACCCGCTGACCGATGCCCAGCCTAACCCCGAGCAGTCCGGCCCCCTCCCCCCGGCTAGCCACCCCTATATATTGTTTAGCATGACGTCAGATGGTATGGAATACCCCTTTGGCTAGTTTGGGTCACCTGTCCTGGGTCTGTCCCCTCCCAGCTCTTACTGCACCCCCAGCCTGCCTGTTGGCAGGACAGAGCAAAAGGCTGAGATGTCCTTGGCTTGGTGTAAGCACTGCTCTGCAACAATTAAAACATCGGGGTGTTATCAGCACTCTTCTCATCCTAAGCCAAAACACAGCATTCCACCAGCTACTAGGAAGAAAATTAATTCTGTCCTAACTGAAACTTCTGTTCTAACTGAAACCAGGACACAAGTGAGGTTCATTTGCCTAAGCACGGACATTTGAGATACCATAGTATATCTTGCCCAATATCCAGAGGCTGCTTCAGAAAGCCCTGTGTCCACTGTAGAATCCATGCTGTGTCTGTCAGCCGAAGTGGAAGACTTACATACTCAAGGAAATCTCAAATAGTACAAGACATCCATGATTAGGCATATATGCTACTCCTGACAAATACTATTTATCAGCTGAAATACTTTCTAAGACCTAGTGATCTTCTGGAGAAAAGACTTATAGGTTATAGAGTTATGTATATATAGGTTAGAGGTTATACCAGATACCTTAGATCAGGCATTTAAAATTGTGCCTTATGTCTATGTTTAGGCACCTGAATTCCACTGTTTGCTCACATGTAGACATTTAGATTTAGGTACTGTAATTGCTACTGAAAAACAGGTCTAGTTTCAGAGTGGTCTTTGGGACAATTATACCTTGAATATCATAGGCATATGCCATGGGAGATTTTTTTGATTAGTGGGACTACAGGACAACTTGTTAATTTTTCTTATTATTTCTACAAATCTCTTCATTTGTAAAATACATATTTTCCCTGAAGTTAAAATAAATGTCAATAATTCTATTTATTCTATTTATTTCTATTTATTGTATTTCTAACTCTTAAGCTGTTGATTATTTACTCTTTCTATTGATAGAATACTTAGCAACATGAAAAGGATATAAATCCTGTTTAAAGCACTAGAGATGACATTTAGACAACACAATGTCTGCGTAAAAGCTTTTAATACAGGACAATTTTCTGGATATCTTACTAATAACTTAAATCACCTGAACTGAGTTACCATAAAAGGTCTTGCTTGTCCTATTATCAACAGATTTCCAGAAAATCTGTCTAGCATTGTTAATTCAGATGAAATATCCAAATGCCTTTCTCCTTCTGATAGTTTTGGGTGCCTTACTCTGCACACATATTTTCTTCTTCCAGAGATGCGCTGTGTCTTTGTAACTAGGACTAACCAGTATGATTAGATATAGAAGTGCTAGGTGCACTGAAGGCCACATATAAGCAGAATAATTTTGATGCCACTGAAAATATGTGTTTAGAGCAACAATTGGAACTGCCTTTGGGTTGCCAGCTCCTGTGATTTGCCACAAGCATCACGGCCTGTGGGGTGGGGTTCTAGTTTAGATTTAGACATCTAACTTCTGGTAATTACCATGCAGATATTATCAGGTGTTTAATGTGATAGGGTACCTAATGAAAATATAAGGGGTGATTCAGTGCTTACCCATAAACATGAAGTACATTTTGAAAGGCTTTAGAGTGTCTCTCCCTGTCTCCAACTGGAAGAGGGCGAGGATGTTCTCTGCCTCTTGTGTAGTCTAATAGATGCCTCCAGATAGCATAGATACTCTCAGACTTCAGCAAGTACATGGAAAGCCATCTACAAGCTATATCATTTGGATCCAGGGTAGGCTACTGAGAGAGAAACTCTGTAACATTCATTCTTACAGGTTTCAGCTTCAGGTTGTGACTGTATGGGTCTAAGGCTGTAGGGATTTCCTCTTTGCTGATTTTGAGGTAAACACATGAACCTTCACAAAATTTGTGGCTTATAAATAGCATTTTTATTTTATTATTATCTTTAAGGTCCCTTCCAGCCCAAACTATTCTATGATTTTGTTTGTTTGTTTGTTTTTGTTTTGTTTGTTTTTACTATACTTTTGCCAGGCAATAAAAAGGAGAAACAAGAGCTTCCTCCAGCAGAATGTACTTTTTTCCACCTCAAACCTGTTCTGAAGATCTTTCTTGGATTTAGAAAGAGCTTTTCCTTTCAGGAAACCAAAAGTCTTGCTTTCCTTCCAATACACATCTTGCTGTACTTCTCTGAATGTTCCAATTCTCAGTTTGAGCAAGTTGTCTGGATTAGAGCAAGAGGTGAGGCTAATTCACTTTTCCTATAGGGAAACAAGCTTTTCTTTCCACATGGTGCTCACAGATGAGCCATGTGATAGGATATTTGTTGATTTCATTATTTTCTTTTGTGACTTTCTATACCATTGGTAAAATGACAGCACATTAAAAGGAGAAAAATTGTCCATATTTCTGGGGAACAATATAGAATATTGTCTTTATTTTTTTTGTTTGTTCATTTGTTTTTTCTCCCTACCCATCTTACTTCAAACGTTTTCTCAGACTACTGTATACAGTGTTCAGTTCTATATTCAGTGATTTCTTCCTCCTAATAACTTCATACATCTCATCACATTATGAAAGTACATTTTACAGACACTCTCACCCTGTATAAACCAATTCAAGAAATGATGGGGGCATGGAGTTCTAAAGTTGACTTTTATTTTATTTTATTTTATTTTATTATTTTATTTTATTTTATTTTATTTTATTTTATTTTATTTTATTTTATTTCATTTCATTTCATTTCATTTTATTTTTATTTTTCCTGCAGATCTTAAAGCTCCCATGGTGACTTTAAGTTTTAATTTTCCATCAGTTTCTGGTATACTGTTTCCATGGTTGTTTAGCTGATGTTTTTGTGCAATCTGTAGAGAGCACAATCAAATTTTTAATGCAAAGTGAGTTTGTGATGAAGCTCCAGTCAGCTTATAAGTTCTGAGGACATATTTTGACCTTTTTGCCAGGGTTCATCAGCACAGAGAAAAGTGAACTGCTGTTTTTCTCCTGGGATGTGAAAACATTCTCTTTTGTAACTATTTATTTCCATCACTTAACATTGAAGCTATTGCTGTACGTGAGGGAATATTGGTTTAAAGCCAGTTTTGCTTCAGTTTGTGAAAGTAGAAGGAAAAGGACAAAATGTTTAATTTACTCTTAGCCAATTGTAGTAACTTAGCAGCACTAATTAGTAATAATTAGCAATTTAGTAGCACTATTCTCTTGTACTTAGTCCCTTGTATAAAAATTTACACACATGCATGTTATGAGAAAAATGTTACTAACTCAGAAAGTTTGGGTTTAAAAACAGAATTAAATTAAGAGTTCATAGTGTCTTTTAAAATCAATGTAGAGAATTAGAATGTTGCATATTATTTCTTTGTTCTATGAATACACTGCTATATATTTCTGAACCTAAATTTTTCCTAATAGAGGTAAGAAAAATATACAATGTGCACTTTGATACTTCCATCTCTTTCTTAAGGGAGTATGGTCATGATGCTGAAGTCAGCTAATGACAAATACACTCAACGCTGATTTAGCACAGAAGTCATATCAAATTATTTTCACCAAAAAATGATATGGCCAGTGCCACCGCACTTTGGTGTTACAAATTAGGGGAATTTCTAAGGTTTTACTCCTTATATTTACTAATGAAGACATACATAGCATTTGGACCACATATTTAAATCTCGTTGTCTAGTGTTTAGTTATGAAGCCAAGTCAGTTTGCCAAATCTGGAAGTTTATTCAGTTTATTCAGCTTGCTTTTTTTTTTTTTTTTTTTTTCTTATTTCTGCTCTCCAGTCAGTAGCAAAATTCTCACACCACTCAGTTATACTATTGTAAGCTTTATGTATATAAAATGCATGTAATTTCACCCAGATATGAGCCTGTAATTGTAGATGGAAACTATTTCTGAGTCCAAAGGAATATGTGAGGATGCACCTTTCATAAGGGATTTTATAAAAGTAAAAAGTAGTGAAATCTGTCCTTGAAGATGTGTAAGAGCACACAGATCCTCATCCAGGATGTGGGTTCCTTTAAGAAATGTGGTGTGTTACTACCATGGAGAAATAATTGTGTTAAATATAGAAGAGTAAAACAAACAAACAAACAAACAAAAAAAAAACAAACACCACCAAAAGAAACAGATGTCTACAGTTTCAGATTAAGTCAATGAGCATAATAAAGTTGATTTATTTATTTTTATTTTTTCATATATACCTCTGGTCTTCATTTCTCCTTAAATGGCAGAAGATATGTCTGAGGCCAGAATTTGGATAAATATTTGCTTACTAAGTAATTTCTGCAACAGAAGGAGCATTCCAGGAATTTCATATACTTCATACAGTCATTATAGTCCATAGACTGTGCCATGTCTAATCCAGATACATTCATCTACTGGAATGATTAGCATTGTAATTTTTGTAATTTTCTCATTTTCATCTTTAAAAGGCAACATCACTGACACCAGTTGTTTTTTTTTTGATTGTTTGTTTGTTTGTTTTACTCTAACAGATCTTTTTCTTAAACGTTATTGCTTCAGTAGTTGCTCATAGGAAATGTAACATATTTTGGCACAAATATATCAACCTGATCTTGCTGTGATATCTCTGAAATGAAAAAAAATAAAAATTCTCTTCATGAACACCAGAACAACAGCAACAGAAAGCACTTAAATCTTTTGCACAGAGGGATGTGTAAGAAAATCTTTTGTGTGCACAGGGAATATCAAGCACTATGTCAAAACTCAGACTGGTGCACTGAGTAAAAGTTGTGACTTGATTATAGGAAATCTTTAGGGACATGGAAACCCTATGTTCTCATTATGAAATGAGATGACCAATGCAAGGAATAGCTGTACAAACCTTCTGGGAGTAACAGAAACAAAACAAAACAAAATAAAAAAATGTTTTTAATAACAGAAAAAAGCACAGGACAATGCATTTTCTAGTGGACAGGAGTTGCAGAGCTACCAGGCCTTTAGGAGATCCCTTCCAGAAGTTCCACTTACCCTGGCAGGTTATATACATATAACCTATATATATATATATATATATATATATATAGGTTATATGCATATATATAAAGGTTATATATATATATACACACACATATATATGTATATGTATATATATGTGTATATATATATATAGGTTATATATATATAAACCCATATACATATATATATGTATATGCCTACACAGCATTCATAGAATGTAAAATTAAAAAAAATAGCTGCAAACAGTACATAAGAACTGGCTACATGACACAGGGTCTTCTGGGATGTAGCTATTAAAGTTGCATTGATTGGTTCTTACAGGCCAGTCCCATGCACAACACAGCACACAAATACATTCATGACAAATGTGCTATGGCTGTGCAAGGAGGTCATGTGGCATGTCTGCTCCCCTCTCTCTGCAGATCCATGGGTTTCTCTCTTCTCTTTCCTGTGGCAAAACAGCTAGAAAACTCTTGTGGGCTTACAGCAAAGCATGTAACAGACATCAGACAAGCAACTCCACTGGGAGAAAGAGGGAAGGTGAGACAAAATTGCTTCTAGTGTTATGCTTCAATAATTAATAACAAATAATAGCATTCTAGTCCCTTGAATCATTCTGATGATCAGAATTCCAAAAAGTAAGAAGTGCTTGAAGGGCATATGTTAGGAAAGCTTTTGACATGATATAGTTTATGGCTTGTCATTTCATTTTCATCTAACTATTCCTACCTATACATGGTTAGTTGCATGAGCCTTGTTTATGTAACTGTTATTTAAAAATACTTGCAGGAAGAGAAACATAGACAAGAAGATTTAATCTTTCACACCAATAATCACAGTGCTTGACCAGTCCTACTCATCACTACATTCAGTAGCAGCATGCTGTGAAGACTTTGAAACCATCGTTTACTCCCTGCACTGGCCTGGGGAATTAAAGTAGCACAGCAGGGGTAACCATTTGTTCCATGCTGATGAAAGAAAAGGATTATGTGCCTGTAAAACAGAAGGCAGGGCCTTAGGGATTTTAGATTTTCAGTGGCAGAAATTTTCTAGAACTAATCATAGGACAGGGATGGTGAACTCATAATGTGTGTTGCTATTGCAAATGGTGTGCAAGTAAGGCTTGAGGTATCTGCTCTCTTTTGGCTGCTGTAGAGCTTTTGCTGCTCACACTATGCAGCAAGCACTGCCTGCCTACAGGAAGAGTTCAAAGCATCAGCTATAAAATAAGGATATGGCTTAAAGGCTGAAAGGAGCAGGAGGAGATAAAGTTGAATAAGGAGCAGATGGGGGAAGAGAAATACTGTGGAAAAGGTTCATCAACACCATCCTTGTCTCTATAGCACATTTAACAGAAATGCATACAATTTGAAAGTAATGTTTAATGAAGACTAACATAGCCAAGCCTTTATTCTTATGCTCTGAATGGTTTATTAACTTAATCAATGTCAGTTTTTCTTCACTTTCTTTAACGTTGTTTGTGAATGTTCAGTTATTAAGTTTTCTGTCATGAGAAAAATTCAGGATTTGAAATAATACTTTATATTTAACATGTCACTTTATGTTTAACATGTCACAGTTTAAATTGAACTAATAGCTACCTCTATGCATTTAACATATATATATAATGCCACCATAGTGTGGTTAAAACGTGAGAAACATTATTTTAAAATAACATTAAAAATACTGTGTCACAGCTTTAAAGCATGTACATGATGAAGCAAATATGTCTTTAATGTTCTGTGAAATATATGCCAAGTGCACAAGGAATAGATGGTCAGTTCTTTACTGGTACAAGCAGAAGCAGTTTTAGTAAAATGAAAGGCCTTCTACTTGAATTGTTAAATCTTCAGACCTGTATCATTATTTTTCTCATGGGTCTTTTGTTTATGAAATTAATGGTAATGCAGAATGACAGAGTAATTGCTGTTAATATATATATATATTTTTTTCAAATGGAATGTGATTATGCAATGAATCTTCTATACAGAGAATAAAGTATATTAAGGCACTTCAGTTGGTAGGAATCCAACTGAGAGTTTAAATCATCATAAAGTTTCCTTTTTTTCTTTCTCCTATTTATTTATTTATTTTTATCTTTCTGGTGAAAATTCTGAACCCGTAAGATTTTTATTTTTTTTCGTCTTTTTTGGCTCTAAGGATCTTTTGTCCCAAATAATCTCACTGAAGAGATAAAGCAGCTCTGCAAGAGCCTGCATTAGAGGGAAGAAAAGTTTCATGAGTTGCTGAGAAAGACAAAGTAGGGTCATTTCTTCTGATCATCAGCTATACTAATATCTGTTCCATAACTGTGACCTGGCTTCATGACTTGCGGGTTTTCCTTCAGCTTCACATCATCACCTGCAATTTGCATAATGTAAAACTCCAGGAAAACACAGGGCAGGAAAACCTTAAATTAACCTTGTAAGGTCTGAGATTCATTCTGGCTCATTAATTTCAAAGCACATGTAATTCTCATACTGAATGGGTAGTGAATGCCTTCAGCTGTAGCAATGTACTGCAATAAAATATGAAAGAAAGAGTGTAATTTTAGTACTGTATCTGAAATGAGTAAGATTAGATTTTTGTGTTTAGTTGCCATGTCATATATTAGAAACATAAATACTGCAATGTAGTCAGTTTCCTATACTGAGGCATAATAACGAACAGTGAAAATCCTCTGAAGATATTTTTGAACAATAATGCTAACCTGATAAGATATTATAACTTCATTTACTGAAAACCGGTCCCTACTGTCCAATTTTGATTCAGTGTCGTTTTATGAAACCACATTAACTATTTATTCATTCATTCATTTATTTATTTAGGTAGATAGATTTCACTGCCTCTGGAACATAACATATGATCACGATCCATGGGAAATTACCCTGGAACTGTATCTTGGTAATTCACAGTTTCTTTCACCTTTGCTGAGTGTGGTGGTTCTACTGAAGTGGGCAGCCAAGCTCTACCACAACCGCTCTCTCACTCCCCTCCTCAAAGAAGAAGGGGGAGAAAATACGATGAAAAGGGCTCAAGGGTTGAGATCAGGACAAGGTAATTATTGTGATGGGCAAAACAGACTCGGCATAGGGAGATAGTAAGATTTATTGCTTATTACTAACAAACTAGAGAAGTGAGAAACAAAGGCAAGCAACCAAAAGCACCTTCCCCCCCATCCACCCTCTTCCACCTCCTCCCCCCGAGTGGCACAGGGGAACGGGGGAATGGGGGTTATGGTCAGTCTACAGCGCTTCTTCTCTGCCGCTCCTTCTCGGTCACTGTCATCCCCTGTGCTGTGGGGTCCCACCCACGGGATGCAGTCCCTGATGAACTGATCCGGCGTGGGCTTCCCACAGGCAGCAGCCTTTCCAGAACTGCTCCAGATATGGGTCTGTACCACGGGGTCCATCCCTCAGGACCAAATTGCTCCAACCTGGATCCCCCACGGGCAGCAGCTCCTGCCAGGTCACCTGCTCCTGCGTGGTCTCCTCTCCATGGGCTACAGGTCCGGCCTGGAATCTGCTCTGGCAGGGGTCTTCCACAGGCGGCAGCCTCCGTCGGTGCAGGGCCACCTGCTCCACCGTGGTCTCCTCCACAGGCTGCAGCATGGAACCCTGCTCCACCGTGGTACTCCATGGGCTGCAGGGGGACATCCTGCTTCACCATGGTCCTCACCACAGGCCTCAGGGGACTTCTGCTCCGGCACCTGGAGTACCTCTCCCCCTCCTTCTTCACTGACCTTGGTTCCTGCAAGGCTGTTCCTCACTCCCTTCACTCTCCCAGCTGCTGTGTGGCGCAGCATTTTTTTCCCTTTCTTAAATATGGTCTCACAGAGGCGCAAAACAACATCGCTTATTGGCTCAGCTCTGGTCAGCAGTGGGGCCCTTACCAAACATGGGGCAGCTTCTAGATGCTTCTCACAGAAGCCACTGCTATGGCCCCCTGCTACCGAAACCTTGCCACGTAAACACACTACACTGAGTTTAAAAGCATTTTCAGGGCTGCTTCAGAGATGTTTTACATAATACCAGCATAATAAAATTTATTGTGATGACATTAAAATAGTGACATACAATGTGTTTATCTGCAACAATCTGCTATATAAACCGACTGCAGATCACTCTGCCCAGAAAAATAATTGACACTCCAGGTTCAGTTGGTCTGGTTCAAGGTTATATATTGACTTAGGTATATAAAATGTTAAATTAGTGTTTCACTCACGTGTCCTCTGACAAAATAAAGCATTGTATCAGACGAGAAATTACTTAAAATAACCAATCCTGCTCTCTCAAGCAATTTCTTACTCCTGTAAATACAACTCTTCATCTATTTTTAGAAAAAACAAACAAACAAACAAACAAAAACATTAAAAATGAAACAACAAACTAAGAAACAAGCAAAACCCCAAACCCTAAAAATTTAAATATATCTGAAAACATATTTCAGGAAGTCAGAAAAATAAAGCAACATTTATTGAATTTCAAGAAATATAGTCTCAGTACTAATGTTTCAGTCTATTTGGACCTAATTTCTCCTGAGCTGTGTGTTTCATCTCATGGTCTTCCTTACATCAGCCTCTTCGCTCAGTGCTTCTCAATGAAGTGGATGTAAGAAATTTTTGAAACAATAGATTTTCTTTTCTGTATCCCTCTTGGTACAAATGTTCCGAAATAATCCATCTTAAAACAAATGCTTGGCATGGACAATTTCAGTATAAAAAATAAACATCGGCAAAGCTAAAAACAAACAAACAATTAAAAAAAAAAAAAAAGTTGGTTTGCTTTAATAATAAGTAACATTATCTCCACATATTAATAATTAAAAGAGTAACCATAAATAAATAAATAAATCTCCCATTCAAAAGACTCTTCAGATTAAGAAATTTCCTCTAAAAGTACAATATTCATTGTGAATAGTAAGACATAATCTTTGATAATGACCTGAAAATTAAAATAAAAGAAGAAAAACATATCTTGCCTTAATAAAAAGCTTAATTTGGCAATACTAAAAAGAGTAGGACAGAACTTAAAACGTGAATTGAACAAACTTATTGCTCTCACACTGCAACGAGCAGTTTACAGATAGGATTCAGCCTATAGACGCCACAACTATGGGATAAAACTTTCCTAGTCTTAGGAAAATTATGAAATAAACACAGTAATTAAAGCAGAAATGCGTATAGAAAAATAATGGGTGAACAATCCAACGCTTGGTGAATTCTGCTTCACAATGATAGGAAGAGCTGACACGGAAAGGTCAAAAAGTGACGTCGTTATGAATGCTGTGCCGTCACAAGCCAGTTATCCCTGTGGTAACTTTCTGACACCTCCTGCTTAAAATCTAAAAAGTCAGAAAGATTGTGAGACCCCACTTTAATGATTTCTATTTGTACTGAAAATCAAGATCGAGAGAGCTTTTGCCCTTCTGCTCCATGGGAGGTTTCTAGCCTCCCTGAGCTTGCAGGAAAAAAAATCAATTTTTGCCTTTAAACATCCCAAAACAGTGCCTAGGTTTATTCTATTTTCACTACATGAGTTAGTATTTTCTTAGCTAAAAGCCAAGTTTGCCTATGTGGGATCTATTTATACTAAGGGGAGAAAAAATCCTCTTCTAGACTGTGATTCATGACATCTTAAAGTACACCTCTTCAGACAAAATTGAACTGCTTATTTATGTCTATTGACAATAATGGGTTTGAAGGTGACTAACTTAGAAGAAGATACCTGCTCTGAAGGCATTTATTCAGATAAATCCACAAAAGATGTTTTGTGTTTCCAAGCATGCTCATTCCAGGTCTTTCCTGAACTTTGCAAAGATCCAGCATTTTTAATGTAAAGGTCTGACCTACTCCTGAGTAGTGAATATCATGGCATACAAAGATAGGTGTTTGGCTATGGCATTAGTTAAGAGAGCTGTCTTGTGCTTGTGCTAATTAGGATACATTTTCTCATTTCATTTTATATGGGAGAGTACAATACTCCCATGTTGCTCATGGAGTGACTCACTGAATTTAAGGCCATGTAGTCCAAAAAGGTTTGTGTTTGTTTCTTCAAATTATCTCAATGGAGGGTAGATAGGCAGTGTCCATACTAGATGGACATTTCAAATTTGTGGTAGTTTAACACCAAGGCAGCACCACGTTGCTCTCTCATTTGCCCCATATAAAAGGACAGGGGGAGAAAATAGGATGTAAAAAAGCTCAGTAGTTGAGATAAGGAGAGGGAGACCAATTACCATTATAGGAAATACAGACTTTTACTGGTGCAGGAGAATGGGGAATAGAATCAGTCCATAATGCTTTGTCTCTGCCTCACCTTCACTCTCTTCCCCTGCTTCAGTTTGGGATCCCTCCAAGCAGATTAAATCCTTACTGATCTGATTCAACATGGGCTTCCCACAGGCTGCAGTTCTTCAAAAACTACAACTACCTGAAAGGAAGTTGTGGAGAGCTGGGGGTTGTCCTCTTCTTGCAGGTAACTAGTGATAGGACTAGAGGTAATGGCCTCAAGTTGCACCAGGGTTAGAAATTAGGTTAGAAATTAGGAGATATTTCTTCTCAGAAAGAGCAGTCAGGCATTGGAACAGGTTGCCCAGTGAGGTGGTGGTGTCACCGTCCCTGGGGGTGTTCAAGGAGAGGTTAGACCTGGTGCTTAGGGACATGGTTTAGTGGGTGACAGTGGTGGTAGGGGGATGGTTGGACCAGCTGATATCAAAGGTCCTTTCCAACCTTAATGACTCCATGATTCTAAGAACTGTTTTAATATTGGTCTAATATAGGTCTGTACCATGGAGTGTAGTGCTTTAGGAATGGACTGCTTCAGCATGGGTCCCTCATGGGTGACAGCTCCTGCAAGACCACCTGCTTCACCATGGGATGCTCCATGGGCTGCAGTGTGGTGATCTGTTCTGCCATGGTACACCATGGGCTGCAGGGGAACTCCAGCTCCATCTCCAGGAGCACCTGCTGTCCCTCCTTCTTCACTGACTTCGGAGTCTGCAGGATTGTTTCTCTCTACATTTTCTCACTCCTCTCTCTCAAGTATTGTCGTGACACATTTTTCCTTTTTTATATATGGTCTCACAGAAGTGCAAACAACATAGCTCATTGGCTCAGCTCAGGCCAGTGGCAGTTCCTTCTGGAAACATCTGGAGCTGGCTCTTGCCTCATGTGGAGCAGCTCTTAAATTCTTCTCACAGATGCCATGCCTGTAGCACTGCACTAACAAAATCCCACCAGGTAAACCTAATACTTACCTTATGTGAAACAGTGTACATGCAGTATCGCCCACAGCCCACTACTGTATATCGATAAATTTGGGGTATCAGAAACTCTGCTTCTGAGACGTGGCATAAGAATATGGGACAGTTTATGTGGGATCACACACTTCTAGGATGTGTTGTAAGGCCCAGAAGGTCCTTGTTGAATTCTCTCAGGGTCCCTCAACAAGGACCCAAACCTGATACTACCTTTGTTCCTGTTTTCTCAAGAAGATCTTGGGTGAAATATTTCCCATAATTTTGTGATTTCCCCAATATTTCCCATTTTCCTTAATAGAGCTAGGTGGAATGCTACAAAATAGTTATCATTAAAGGAAAAGTAATATTTCTGAAGAGTTTGGATGGTTCTCAGAGTATATGTCTACTGTTAAACAAAAGGGTCAGCAGTGAACTTCATCTCTGGACCTCGATCTTGTGCATAATTAAATTGTAATCTCTATTTCTGGCTCAGTTTTGGTGTATACTGAGTAGCTTTGTCTTACAAATCATGTAGAATGAGTTAAGTATAAGCAGGATAGTCTCATACTATTCTGTGCCACTTGAACTCCGGTCTGGATGCCAGCCTGTGTCCCTCTTTTGTTCAGCAATGCAGATCCACACACAATGTGTAAGAAGCCTTTGAAAGATGTCAGAAGCTTTTCAAATTTGAGATAGAGGTTAAATAAGGTCCGTGGCCTACATTGCAAGGAAGGAAAATTAAATATAACTTTAAGAAAAAAAAAAAAAAAAAAATGAGAGAGATTGTTTGTATTTATCTTTCCTCAATATTAATATATTCAGTTGTATAGTCAGTATTAGTGAGACCTTTGAGCATTTGGGTTTTATTGCAGGTATTTCTAATAGTTTCACTTTCACACAGATTCACAGAATTTTCTAGGTTGGAAGAGACCTCAAGGTCATCGAGTCCAACCTCTGACTTAACGCTAACAGTCCCCACTAAACCATTTCCCTAAGCTCTACATCTAATTTCCTTCTGTTTCATACAAGTAAATAGACTCTTTTAAAATCATTTGTGAGTCATCTGTCCACTTAGGTAATTCAATAAGTACTTTAGTCCATCATTTCTATTGTCTTTTACTACTTTTGCTCTGATGACCTTTTTCTGCAAATGCGGTTTGTGAATTACTGGGCTTTTGGCTGGCACCTGTTAAGTTTTAGGGTGAGATATTTCTGCAGTGCTTGATCTCTGTCTTGAGTAGAATGAGTCATATTCCTTATTTAAGGCTATGAAAAAAGTCTTTTAATTCAAAAGTATTACACTGTAGGAGAGGTGCTTGAGCTTGAGGAAATTGTAAGTAAGGAAGTTATTTGTACTGTAGGTTCTTTGTCTTAGGGCTTCCTTTCCTACCAAAAGTTAGATGCATTTAAGAGTTGGATGGTTTAAGAAGACATTTAAATAAAACAGATTGAAGTCTCTCAAGAGTGTTGAACATGGTGTATACCACAGAACGAAGAATTCAAGGGGTCTTTTTATCTGCTTACCTCAATACTTATTTCAGGAATAAATGTCCATAGTGTTACAAACATGCTAATTGGGAACTCCTACTGCAAGATATTTAAAAATAAAGGTAAGCACTTCAGAAGGCAGTACTTATGTTTTATTTTGCTACAGAGTAAAAGTTAAACTGTCTATCACAGTTTAACTGATCTGAGCAAATAGGCTTCTGTCCTCCTACAGCACTTTTTACAGACGTCAGCTTTAACCTTCAAAAGCTCTTCTCTATAAAGGGGTTCCACTTTGACCCCTCTAGAGAGTTTCACTCCTATGAATATTAACATAAATTGTAATTTTCAGAGATAATCAGTAGTGTGGTTTTAGGCATTTTAAGGGATTAGAGCTCAAAGAGGCAAGAAGGACAAATCGTAGGAGAGAGAAGGAAAAAAAAATCTGTTTCTAGGTAAGCTTTAGGTTATACAGTAATTTAGAATTAAAACATATAGTAGATACTGAATACTCATTGTATAATTACCATTTTCCAACCCAGTGTCTATTCACTGGATGTAACACTGTTGCAGAATACCTCTTCCTCTCCTGCTTTCAGACAGTTACCATCATTGTAGTTTATAGACTACGAAACTTCTCATTTATACAAAGTGAGCCCCATTCCCATTGTCACAATCATTTCAGAGTTTCAGAAAGACAGTGACAGAAATACATCACATTTCTTCTAAACACTCACAAAAGGAAAAAAAAAAAAAGAAAAAGAAAAATCTGTAAGATACTGTTATCTGAAACTGTCCTGTTGATAGCAATAATATGTGTGACACAGGAGTATATTGTATATTGCAGTAAATAACTTTTGCAGTTGATTAAATGCCTCAGCTCCTCAAAGGCCATTTATTGCTTTGTCTACTTCAGCATCATAGATCTCCTGTAAATGGAACAGATGTTAATTTTGGAAAACGTGGTGCTCAAAACTTCAGTTATTAAGTAGAAAACCTTAGCAGTAGATGATTTTTTATATTATTATTTCTTTTCTGGGGAGTAAGATTCTAAAACTTTCCTTCAATATTTCAGATTATCCTCATTTCAAAACTAAGAAGATATAAGTGGACAGAGAATGTTGAAAGGGAGAGATACAATGCATTTTCACCTATTCAATTTTCCAATCCATTTGGATTTTTGCAGCCTTGGAGACAGCCTATGCTTTTGTTGTTGAGGAAAGGATTTAAATATTATTGAAAACCCATTAGTAACAGTTAGAAATACCCTTTGGTGCTATAAAAAGCTGGATGGATTTCTATGGAGCAAATTTTTAATAAGGTGTATGTGGACTTAAATCCAAATTTGGTAATTTTAATAAATAATGGTAATAATAACTACTGTAAAATGTAGGCATATGCTGCACAAACTGTTATCAGGGGAAAAAAAAAAAAAAAAAAAAAAAAAAAAGCATGGGGGTATTTTAATCATAAATATGCGCATAGTCTTAGAAAAACACAAACAAAATGTACCTGATGAAGTTCAGGTGTTTGGACAATGCTCTCAGAAATATGGTTTGATATTTGCGTGGTTCTGTGTGGAGCCAGGAGTTAGACTCAGTGATCTTTGTAGGCTCCTTCCTATTCAGGATCACAGAATCACAGAATCACAGAATTTCTAGGTTGGAAGAGACCTCAAGATCATCAAGTCCAACCTCTGACCTAATGCTAGCAGTCCCCACTAAACCATATCCCTAAGCTCTACATCTAAACGTCTTTTAAAGACTTCCAGGGATGGTGACTCCACCACTTCCCTGGGCAGCCTGTTCCAATGCCTCACAACCCTTTCAGTGAAGAAGTTCTTCCTAACATCTAACCTAAAACTCCCCTGGCTCAACTTAAGCCCATTCCCCCTCGTCCTGTCACCAGGCACATGGGAGAACAAACCAACCCCCACCTTGCTACAGCCTCCCTTGAGGTACCCATAGAGAGCGATAAGGTCGCCCCTGAGCCTCCTCTTCTCCAGGCTGAACAAGCCCAGCTCCCTCAGCTGCTCCTCGTAGGACTTGTTCTCCAGGCCCCTCACCAGCTTCGTCGCCCTTCTCTGCACCCGCTCAAGAACCTCGATGTCCTTCTTGTAGCGAGGGGCCCAAAACTGAACACAGTACTCGAGGTGCGGCCTCACCAGAGCCGAGTACAGGGGGACGATCACCTCCCTAGCCCTGCTGGTCACACTGTTCCTGATACAAGCCAGGATGCCTTTGGCCTTCTTGGCCACCTGAGCACACTGCTGGCTCATATTCAGCCGACTATCCACCATCACTCCCAGGTCCTTCTCTGCCTGGCAGCTCTCCAACCATTCCTCTCCCAGCCTGTAGCTCTGCTTGGGGTTATTGCACCCCAGGTGCAGGACCCGGCACTTGGCCTTGTTGAACTTCATGCAGTTGACCTCAGCCCATGGGTGCAGCCTATCCAGATCCTCCTGCAGAGCTTTCCTACCCTCAAGCAGATCGACACACGCACCTAACTTGGTGTCATCTGCAAACTTACTGAGGGTGCACTCAATGCCCTCGTCCAGATCATCGATGAAGATATTAAAGATTGTGCACATCCAAGTGCCGTAGCAGGTCACCAACCAGTTCTTCATGGATAGTGAGGGCCACATCCTGCTCCCCATCCCCTTCCACCAGCTCAGGGTACTGAGTATCCAGAGAACAACCGGTATTGCCGCTAAAGACTGAGGCAAAGAAGGCATTGAGCACCTCCGCCTTTTCCTCATCTCTTGTAACTAAGTTTCCCCCCACATCCAGTAAAGGATGGAGATTCTCCTTAGTCCTCCTTTTTGTGTTGATGTATTTATAGAAACATTTTTTGTTATCTTTAACGGCAGTAGCCAGATTGAGCTCCAGATGAGCTTTGGCCTTCCTAATTTTGTCCCTGCACAGCCTCGCTACATCCTTAAAGTCCTCCCTAGTGGCCTGCCCACTTTTCCAAAGATTATAAACCCTCTTTTTTCTCCTAAGATCAAGCCACAATTCTCTGTTGAGCCAGGCTGGTCTTCTTCCCCGCCAGCTCGTCTTTGGGCACGGTGGGACTGACCGTTCCTGCGCCATTAAGATTTCCCTCTTGAAGAGCGCCCAGCCTTCCTGGACCCCTCTGCTCTTCAGAACCGCCTCCCAAGGGACTCCACCAACTAGTGTCCTGAGCAGCTCAAAGTCAGCCTTCCGAAAGTCCAATACAGCGGTTTTACTGGTCCCTCGCCAAGAATAGTGAACTCCACCATTTCATGGTCACTCTGCCCAAGACAGCTCCCGACAATCACATCCTCCACCAGTCCTTCTCTGTTTGTGAAGAGAAGGTCTAGCGGGGCACCTCCCCTGGTAGGCTCACTAACCAGCTGCGTCAGGAAGCTATCTTCCACGCTCTCCAGAAACCTCCTAGACTGCTTTCTCTGGGCTGTGTTGTGCTTCCAGGATATGTCAGGGAAGTTGAAGTCCCCCATGAGTACAAGAGCTGATGATTTCGCAACTTCTGTCAGCTGCCTGTAGAATTCCTCATCCGTCTCCTCATCCTGGTTCGGCAGTCTATAGCAGACCCCGACCAGGACACTAGCCTTGTTGTCCCTGCCGATCCTAACCCAAAGGGACTCGACCTTGTCATTCCCAGCCTCGAGTTCTACAACCTCAAAAGACTCTCTAATATAGAGAGACACGCCACCACCCCTTCTGTGCTGCCTGTCCCTTCTAAAGAGCTTATAGCCTATTTATATTATAAATTACATTTACTGTCCTAGGGTGGATACCTAACTGTATATGACAAGGGTTTTTTTTTTTTTTTTTTTTTTTTTTTGTACTAATGTATCTGTAGTCACAGTTTTTTTGAATCTCATTTACAATAGCAGATGTTTTATAGCCACCTTAATGTATCTACTTTCTAGAAGTGATCTGAATAAATGTAAATCTAAGTTAGGAATATACCAGGGGAAGACTATATCCCCAGCTTTGGGAAAAAACCTCTACATCTGATGGCTTAATGGCTTTTCATTTTCCTTGTAGACTTCAAAGATTTCCATGCAACTACTATTACGTGGTGTAGAGTAGTCAATGGAATAGGCATATTTACTTCTTAGTGAAGACATATTTCAATACTTTTTTTTTTAATATACTTAAGCAACGGGACACAGGTAAAAGTAAATCATGTAGCTGTAGTGACATAAGGAATAAAATACTCTAGAAGATGAAGCTCAAAGTCTAGTGGCACTAAATATTTTATCTTGCTTTTTCTATGTTACAAATTAGTTCCTGTTCTCAGATGTTACAACGCTGCTTTGTGGTTTACTTATAATATGTATATATGTCCCAGAACCTGTGGAACTATCCATGTCTTTTTAGTTCCATGTCCATTACAGTTAAATGGCATAATTAGTTTCCAAAATGTTTCAGGAAAGGTGTTCGTTTCAAATATCTGTTACACTTCTTAATTGAAAAATAAAATATAAACAACCCCAAAACCTACAGAAAATGCATGCAACTACTCTTAGAGAAAAGAAAAAGAAAAAAAAAAAAAAAAAAGACAAGAAGGAAAGAGTCATGTTTGGTCATGTTTGTCTTTTCATTTTGCAGCAACAAGACAAGAGGCAATGGGCACAAACTGAAACACAGGAAGTTCCAGCTGAATATGAGAAAACACTTTACTGTGAAGGTGACAACTGGAACAGGTTACCCAGAGGGGCTGAGGAGTCTCCTCTGGAGATATTCAAAGCCCATCTGGATGTGATCCTGTGCAATGCACTGTAGGTGATCTCCTGAGGTCCCTTCCAACCTCAACCATTCTGTGATTTTGTGATTGTTGTGATTTTACTCAGGTGGACAGCCAAGTTCCACCACAGCTACTCTCTCACTCCCGTTCCTCAAAGAGGAAGGGGGAGAAAATATGACACAAAGAGCTCAAAATTTGAGATAAGGATGATTTAATTAAAGGGAAAAGGGAGAAGGAAAAAAAAAAAAAGCAGGAAAAAAAAAAAAAAAAAAAAAAAAGGCCACATCACACGGAAGCACAGAGAGAGAGAGAGAAAAAAAAAAAAACAAAAAACAAAAAACAAAAACCAACAATTACTCTCTACTTCCCATCAATAAATGTCCTGGCTGGGAAGCAGGGCCTCAATACACATAACAGTTGTTCAGGAAGACAAACGCTTCCACCATGAAAGCACACCCCCTTTCCCTTCCCCCCCCCCACTTCCCCCTTTCCACCTTTTATTGATGAGCGTGACATCATATGGCATGGAATATCCCTTTGGTTGGTTTACATCAGCTGCCCTGGTGATATCCCCTCCCCATCACTTGCCCACCCCCAGCCTGCTGGCTCTTGGAGGCTTGGATGGAGTCTTGATGATGTGCCAGTACTATGCAGCAAAAGATACAACACTGGTGTGATACTAGTGCTGTTCTAGCTACAAGTGCAGAGAGCAGCACTGTATGGGCTGCTGCAGGGAAAGTTAACATCCCAGCCAGACCCAGAACAGTGATCTGTCTGATCATGTTCAGACATACTGAATTCAGACATTCAGACATACATTCATAAATATTCAGCTACTGCATCAAAATACTCCATTAACCTCCTTACTTGTATTAAAGTATATGGTAATCTATCATGATCACTTTAAGGTAGGTGGTGCAATAAACAAATTATCTAGGCATATGTTGCTGATTAGATTAGGAACACTCATCTTATAAATACCTAAACTAACCCATGGTAGCTGTATTCATTCAATGAAGTCCACTGCAGTTACTTGTTTATATGATCTTAAAGAGGGAATTTCATATAATGGAAGTAAGATATATAAGAAAATATTTCACATTAAAAAGTCAATTTTGAAAGAGATTTAACCTATAGTCACATTGTAAAATATAGAGAAGTAGCTTATGCAACTTTTTATAATTATGATCCATTTATTTATTCATCCTTTAAAGTTGCAGGATGTGTCTCTAGAACTAAAGCAAAATATGCAACACACTCTTGCAGGGTCTCCATTATTCCTTTTTGCTTTTCAAGAACAAAGTCATTCAGGTTTAAAGTGTATGGTTCTTCCTTGTGCATGAAGATTTTGAACACACTATACAAAGAAAAGGAAAAAATAGCAAGTATTCCAAGGAACTGGCCTGGCAAATAAGGGAAGCAGTTGGACTGTAACAGAGGATTGAATGTTCCTCAACTCAAGATGAGTTTAAGTGTCAGATGGTCTTTTTTCACCAGTTCCTACATTTTTACATGTAAATCTGAACCAGACAAAAATAAACAGATTCATCATGTGTTCTTGCACTGTTTAGAGTGATCCAGCAAGCTTGTATTGACTGCTAAATCCTATTCCTGGCAGCCATATGAGACTAGGTCGTGCATAAGGCATGGGAAGGTAATGCTCACTAAACACTTGACATGAATGGGACTTTTCTGATGAAATATTGAATTTGGGGGAGCAATATGCAGACATCAAAGAAACCATTATCAGTGCAATCATTCTAGCTGCAAGACAAAGCATAGTTCTCCTTTTAATAGTTAAGAAGCTAAACTGCAACAGATCTTACTTCAAATACAGAAAAGATGGGTTCTGAAAATTTCTTTTACAGTATGTACAAAAGTTTTCAGTTGCATGCTATTGAAAGGTCTAGATCAGTGAATATGATAAGCAAGTGTTTGAAACTTGAATTATAAGGCTTAGGGACTGTCTCACTGTAAATTACTCTATAAACTTGATTTTTTTTGAGTGCAGAAAATAACTTTAGATTTTTATTTATTTATTTACTTAAATCTGGAGTTGTAAAATATTTCTCGTGTGAATGTTATTAAATATGTTAAATTTCCACTAGATTACTTCACTGACATTAAATAAGTAAGAGATACACACAGGGTTCATGAATATTGACTTGTGTAGTCATATGTCTATTAACACTTCTATACACTTACTAGATATCAAGAAATTGTGAGAAAACAAAAAAAAAGAAAAAGAAGAAAGAAGAAAACTTCAGCTAATATGTAGAGCTACGTAGAATCCTAATGCAGAAGGAGTCTGAAAAAGAACATTGACAGCCTATATAATGACAGTGTTTGAAAGGATACTTTCAGTTACCAAATGTTTGAATATAATGATACTTTTCAGTACTTGAAACCAGAAGAGTGAGGATGACTCAGAAATGCAAATACAGTAGCTTGCATTAAATATCCCAAAGGAACAAAAAAAAAAGGAAATGGAATTTAGAAACAGAAGACCCAGAACAACAGAGTCATTATAGCACTACTAAGGATCGAGAAACTTCAAAAGATTCTGTATTGATGTTGACTGCTGTCAGTCCCCTCTGTGGTGTGTAAGATTCTGCTGGAAATCTTGTGTGAACAGCTTTTGTTTTGTTATTTCAGAACTTCTGGTTCTTTTTGCAGCAGAGCTCAAACGTACAGAGATGCATGAAAAGAGAGAAAAAGGTTCTGGAAAGTAAGACATGTAAAAATTGTTGAAGCACAATAAAAATAAAATACAATCACTGATTCAGGTTTGACTTCAAATAATGAGTGATTTCTTTTTGGAAAAGAGCATATTCTATTTCCCATTTTTAAGGAGGACACTGAAACTGAAAATTCTGGATCCCTTTAGCTTGGAATATAGCATAAGATATCCATGTTAACTAAAACATGGTTATTTGCAGTAGCATATCCATACCAGAATACAGGCTAAATTACCTCATCAAGATGCCTCACAGAACCACAGGTGGAATGAATCCAGGAACTGAGTTAACTTTTTCAAACCTTCAGATATCTCTGCGTCACTCCTGAGGTGTCAAAACCATATATAAAGATTACAACAGTTTTGAACATACTCTTTAATTTAGGATTAGATGTATATGTAGTGCCTTTTCCAAATCAGCCTGTTTACACCAGATAAAATAGTGTTGTAAAATGGAGAAAAGGTCCTCTTACAGAAGAGAAGGATTTTTTCTTCTCAGTAATGGTTTGTCTGGGAAAGGACATTAAAGATAATCTTGTTCTGCCCCCCCCTGCCCTGGGTAGGAACACCTTCCACCAGAACAGGTTGCTCAAAACCCCGTCCAATCTGGTTTTATATGCCTCCAGGGATGGGGCATGCACAACTTCTCTGGGCAACCTATTCCAGTTCCTCACCACCCTCAGAGTAAAGAATTTCTTCCTTATATCTAATCAAAACCTACCCTCTTTTAATTTAAGACCATTAGCCATGGTACTATCACTACACTCCCTGGTAAAGAGTCTCTCCCCAGCTTTTCTATAGGCTCCCTCTAAGGCTACTATAAGGTTACTCCCTGTAACCTTTTCTGCTCCAGGCTGAACAACCCCAACTCACTCGGCCTGTCCTCATAGGAAAGGTGTTCCAGACCTCTGATCTGACAGGTCCACATAATCCTTGTACTGGGAACCCCAGAGCTGAACGCAGTACTCCAAGTGGGGCCTTGCAAGGGCAGAGTAGAGGGGGAAGATCACCTCCCTCAACCTGCTGGTCATGCTTCTTTCGATACAGCACACGATATGGCTGGATTTTTAATACCCTTTCAAAATGAATGGAAAATGATTCATTGTTCCAAGGCTATTGTATCAGTTTTCTTCATCTTGTTGACTTGTGAGGTTTAACAGATTCTTTTTAAATTTTTTTATTCCAAAATTGTAAATAATTAAAGTTGCTAATTATCATCAAAATATTTGCTTACTACATCCCATAATAAATGGGAATCTCATAACAAATGCAAGCATTTGTAAATAAAGAAAATTATTAAAATCTCAATAAATTTTACTGTCCAAGTGATAAATGCGCTATTCTTATTAAATAAAAAGGAAGGCATATTTCATCTTCATGATGATGACTCTTGTAAATGTTTTAATTATCTGAATATTGGACAGTCATTTCTTGGACATTTGAATTCAACTGCACGTCAATGGGTATATGTGTATGTGTATAGAAAGCAATAGAAAGAGACATATGAGAGAGCACACAATGATGACAAGCTGCAAATACACCAAACACAAAATTTAGGAAGTTATATATTTAAAGTGGTTTGTGTTGCTGATAACGTTAAACCCTCCTACACACCAAAACTTACATTATCAAACAAACAAAAACAAAAACAAAAACAAACAAACAAAAAGGAAAGCACATACCTAAAAATCCTTTGAGAACAATAATTTCTTTTAAGCAATTAGCAAGCATTACATAAAGACGTGCGGCCAAGGGTGAGAAATAATTTGGTTGGTCAGGAAAACAATTAAATGCAGGAAGAATAAGGCCACATTCTTTTCCTGCTATTTTCCTATCTTGCTGTTCACTGTGCAATACGCAAATGAAGCAGTGTTCCTACAGAGCTGCTTAAGATAGAACACTGATTCATAATAAAAGCGATTTATCATTTGAACATGTTTAGATGTCTCATAAGCGTGAAACAAATGATCATGTAAATAAGGTTTGCCTCACCAGTGACTGAATCCTCAGCTGACAATATCTGCCTTGCTAGCATGGCCAGCAGATGTAGTTGTTCAGTCCCAGCAAGCTCAAATACAACTTTGCAGAATTGGATCCAAAAAGGAGCAAAAAAGTTATTCTTGACTTTGGTTCAGCACTTTTGAGAGTCCATCTGGAGTACTGTGTCCACTCATGGACTCCGCAGGAATCAGAGAATCACAGAAAAGTTTGGGTTGGAAGGGACCTTAAAGATTATCTAATTCCAACACCCCTGTCATGGGCAGGGACACCTCAACACTAGACCAGGTTGCTCAAAGCCTCACCCAATCTGGCCTCAAACACTTTCAGGGATGAGGCATCCACAACGTCTCTGGGCAACCTTTTCTTGTGGCTCACCACCCTCTGTGTGAAGAATTTCTATTATCTAATATGAATTGATTTTCTTTTACTTTAAAGCCATTACTCTTTGTTCTTTCACTATACTCCCTGATAAATAGTTCCTCTCCAGCTTTCTTGTGGTCCATGTATAGGTACTGGAAGGTTGCAATGGGTTCTTCTGAGAGCCTTCTCTTCTCCAGGATGAACAACAACAACTCTTTCAGCCTGCCTGTGTAGGAGAGGTTCTCCAGCACCTTGATCATCTTTGCGGCCCTCCTCTGGACTTGCTCTATTAGAGCCATCTCCTTCTTGTGCTGCAGGCCCCAGGCTGAATGCAGTACTCCAGGTGGGGTCTCACGACAGCAGAGTAGAGGGGGACAATCACCTCCCTCAGCCTGCTGGCCACGCTTCCTTTGATGCAGCCAAGGACGCGGTTGGCTTTCTGGGCTGCAAACGCTCATTGTCAGCTCATGTTGATCTTCCCATCAACCAACACCCCCAGGTCCTTCTCATCAGTCCTGCTTTCAATCCATTCTTCGGCCAGACTGTATTTATGCTTGGGATTGCCCCTGCCCAGATTCAGGACCTTGCACTTGGCCCTGTTAAACCTCATGAGATTTGCACAGGCCCACCTCTCAAGCTTTCCCAGGTCCCTCTGAATGTCATCCCTTAGCTCCAGCGTGTCAACCACACCACACAGCTTGGTACCATCAGAAAAGCTGCTGAGGGTGCACTCAGTTTCACTGTCCCTTTCACCGACAAAGATGTAAAACAGCACCTGTCTCATTACTGACCCCTGAATCCTGGTACGTTTTAATCCAGTGCTGCTTAAGTTTACAAAGTCTGTAACCTGGCTTTTAAGCTCAGACTTGCACTTTGAGGACAGTGTGCATTGTGCAAAGAATTTTCCAATGTTCTCCTTGTCTCTAAATTGGAGAGACATGGATTTAATGGATGGACCACTTGTTGGATAAGAAATTGGCTCGTTGGTTGAATGCGAGGAGTTGTGGTCAATGGCTTGATGTTCAGGTTTAGATCGGTGAAGACTGGTGTTCTGCAGGGGTCAGTACTAGCACTGATATTATTTAACATCTTTGTCAGTGACATGGACAGTGGGATGGAGTTCAATCCCAAGCACAGACACAGGCTGGGCAGTGAATGGACTTAGCGCAGCCCTCAGGAGAAGGACCTGGGGGTGTTGGTTGATGAGAAACTAAACATGAGCCAGCAATGTGCATTGGCAGACCACAGCCAACTGTGTCCTTGGCTGCATCAGAAGTGTCACCAGCAGGTTGAGGGAGATGATTCTCTATCTCTATTCTGATCTTATGAAACCCAGCACTACCTGGAGTGCTGCATTCAGCTCTGGGCCCCCCAGCACATGAAGAACATAGACATACTAGAATGAGTCTAGAGGAGGGCCACAAAGATGATCGAGGGGCTGGAGCACCTCGATGCCATGCTGAGATCACCATGATGACATGCTGAGAGACCTGGGATAGTTAGTCCTGGAGAAGAAAAGGTTACAGGGAGACCTTACAGTGGCCTACAGAAAAGCCTGGGAGGGACTCTTTGTCAGGGAGCATAATGATAGGACAAGGAGTAATGGCTTTAAACTAAAAAAAGGTACCTTCAGGAGAGTACTTAATTTTATACATATTTACAAGAGCATTTTACAGACTATGATAATTAAGAATAGTTTTTTCTCAGTGGTATAATGAAAAAATGATGTAAAGCCTGTCATGTCAAGGGTTGTCCAGAACCTGCTGTTTGTTCAAGATTGGTATCATCAGGAAATCTGCTGAGGGTGCACTCATTGTCCATGTAACAGACAAAGACTTTAAACAGTGTTGGTCCCAGTACTGAGCTCTGGGGAACATCACTGGTCACTGATTTCCACTTGGAAATTTATCTGTTGACCACAACTCTTTGAATTTGACCATCCAGCCAGCAACTTTCACATGGCACTGGGGAAAAAAAAAAAAAAAAAAAAATGCATATGCTAACGCTAGTCCTATAGAAAGGACAAAATGCTTATGTGGTTGGAGCAGATGACATATAGAGGGAGGCTGAGAGAATTCTTTGTCATTGTTGTTTTTGTGTTGTTTCATTGTGTTTTTGTTTGTTTGTTTTTGTTTGTTTCTGTGATTGTTTCAGTCTTAGGAAGACAAGGCCAAGGGGAAGGTCTTACCGTTGTCTTCGGTTAACTAACAGGAGCTTGCCAAATAAATAAATAAATAAATATTCTAGATCTTTTTTTGGAGGTGCATAGTGAAAGGCTAATAGGCAACAGGTGCATGTAGCAACACTTCAAATCAGGTATTAGATAGAATATTATTGACAATGAGGGGCAGACACCCTCTGAAGGCTCCATCCCTGAAGATACTCAAATCAAACAGAGCCCCAAGTAGCCTGCTTTAACTGGCTCCCTTTTTGCTATGTCATTGTACCACATTATTTCCAAAATTATTTTCTGATCTTAATCACTTTAAGATTTCTAACTGTGATTTTGGCTTTCTAACCTATTTTTTATCTGTTTGTAGGTGGCATCAAAGAGTGTTTAGCTACAGTTAGTATTGTCAAGAGAACATTCTGTAGGTTTGACTCTTTCTTGTGCACCATATGTAGACCTATGATAGCAGATCTCACAGTAAAGAAGAAGGAACATCTGTTTCAGACCTTAATGATAAACCTTCAAAAGTTGCAACTACATGAAGTTCACCAGTCCTTAGGCATGAAAGTTATTTTGGCTAAAATAGATGTAAAAGAAGGAAAAGATGACATACAAGGGAGAAGACAGGTAATAGAAGGGGGGGAACACCATTCTCTGCGATGGTCTAAATTATCTTTATAGTTGTGAATTCTCCAAATAATTAATTATTTACTTTCTGCACAGAGTGAAGTTCCAACATACCTTTGAGGAACAAGATAGGGACATCACGGATATTTTCTACAGACTAATTTCTAACCAACAGTCAAACATTTTTACACTAGCTTAGAATGTTAATTCATGCATATAACATTAGAGAATGCTATTTTGGACATTGACTCTAAAGCTGTATTTACAACACAAAGTGAGCAATTATGGAGTTTTTTTCTGTAGAGTGATTCATTTGCTTTCAAACTTAAAAGGGTTTTCCACTGACCATTGATGTTCGTTTAATTGATGTTCAAACTAGAAACCTCACAAATGAATGCCATTATTGTTATATGAACTTGAAGCTCTCATCTAAGTCTATTTGGAGCTTCTAGAAGAAGGGGAAATTGTTTTTCTCCATTTCCCTGCAAAGTCCTAAATTATCAATGTCATATTCTGATACTCATTTTTAAGTGATATAAATCAAGACTGCAATTAAAATAAAAGGTGTGCCATACCCACCTTATATAACTGATCTGAATAGAAATTCACTTTCCTAGCTGTATGTGTATGTGCACTAGCTGAAAGGAGAGGTCAGTAATACATACATGGAAGCAGAGGAACAGAAGGCCTGTTTGGATGTTGGTTAATTGGTTGGTGTGGTTTGTTTTCTGTTTGTTTCTTTCTTTCTTTACCCAATACAGTGGCTTCTCATGCTGGCATAAACTGAGCAACAAGTACAGAGCCAGAGAAGATGGAAAAAAAGACAGCAAGGTTTAGCAAAGGATCTCAGATCAAGGTAACATATAAGAAATGTAAGGACTGACATTTCTTTTCAGCTAACTAACTCCTTCCTTCTCCTCTCACCAGACAGGAGGAAATAAGTGTGGAAATAATATTTCCACAACTGGTGGAAATAAGAGCAGGCTTCTCCACTAGGAGCTTTTCCCTGTGGAAAAAGGAAAATGGCACCTTCCCGAGAGATATTAGATGTCTTCAGGAAAGTCTTGGAGAGTCAAGTACAAAAGGGAGCATACACAATGATCTGTGACTAAGGAAACACATTGGGAACACAGATATGAACGAAAAACTGGAGAGAAGGAGTCTGTCTTGCAAAGTCATAAAGATTTCTGACTTTGGACTTCCCGAAGTCCAGGAAGCCATTGACCAAAACCATTTGTTAGACTGGGAATAGATGTGATGCAAAATACTTCCCTAGAACATAGTGGCTGGGATTGGGAAAGAGTAAACTGCCTCCTCCTCCCCAGGTGGTTTTACATTCTGGTGTAATGTAGCTTCACAACTATTGCAGTCTTTTGACAATCACATTTCAGTAAAAAGGATAACAGGGATAACAGTTGCACCACAAGGATCCAACTAGTTCAGTGCCCTACCACAATTTATGAAAAACGGTGGGGGGAATAAAAGATACACACAATGTTTTTTCTCTTTCAAGGTATGTTTACTAGATAAGTTGTGGGAGAACTAATTTAAGGCGTTTTATGCTTAGAAACTTTTCATAGCATTCTTTAATCTCACAGTAATTTCTCTACTACGGGTCACCTTAACATACAGTTAATATAGCTAATTTATCTCCAGAAAGAGACTATATTCGATAGTTGTTTTTTTTGTTTGTTTGTTTGTTTGTTTGTTTGTTTTTTTAAATCAGTATATAACAATCCAGATATTCACTTTCCTTAAATGTGCTTTAAACAAAAACAGACACATATGTGTAAGCATGTTTAATATTGAAAATGTTTTTGTACCTTGTCTTTATTTATGATTAAAAATAAGGAAATACTAAAAAACATTATAATGCATAGATTTTATTATTATTATTATTATTAATTGAAATAATAATTTAAATTTTTATAGATTAAAAAGAAAAAAAAAATCCTTTAGAAAATTATACATTTGAATTCAAAAGAAAAAGTGCTAGGAAAATGAAACACTCACAAAGAAAAAAAAAAAGTGGAAGAACAAACATAACTTTCTGACACATACTGACTTTTTGTTATAGCTTTTCAGGAAGATTTTCAGTCAGCCCTATGGACAACTCACTGATGATGACTTTCTCCTTTTTTCAGAGGAAAGAAATGAAGAGAAAAGAGTATATCATCTACAGTTAGATGAGTTTGTGGGGAGGCACACAGGGATTATAGAGCTTTTCTAGAGACACATAGAAGTAGCACTTATATATTTCAATTTGTGCTTTAGATTTGTCAGTCTTTGCTATACTCAAAGAGCAGTATTTCTCACAAATTTTAAACTTTCATTCAGTTTGCATTATCTGTAGTAAAATCAGCTTTGAAACATATTCTTTGTATAATTATCTATGGAAGAAAACAATGCTTACGAAGAACAGACTGCAATACATGGTAAGAGGTAATAGATTTGAATTGCAGAAAGAAGATCCAGTCCTGATGCTTGGAAACCCTTTCTGCTAGTACAAATAGTGAGGTCTAAAATAGATTGCCACAAGAGAGGCCATATATAATATTTTGTAAAAACAAACAAACAAAACAAAACAAAACAACAACAAAACATATCCTCTTTGGCTTTTAAGACTAGATTACAAAAATATTTGTCACAAATGAAGCTTATATGTATGCTTCTTTTGGTTTAAGAACAATAATTACAGCTAGGGATCAAGCCAACCATTAAGCAGTATGAAAGATCAGAATATAGGTCCTGGTTGTGGTTTAATTAGCATCAGTTGTGTGCCTTGGCCTTGAAATTCTGTTAAAAAAATATTCATAGATAAAATATCTCATACATACTATAAGAAAGTATTTTAAATTTTGCTTTATTAGTTATATGTGACATAAGATATAATAAAGTGTGTGTGTGTGTTATTACAATATAGTGATTAAATTGCTGTACATGATTAATCATGTTTGGTGAAATTATAAATCAAAACTTGCAGTTGGATGACCAAAGGAATCAGCACGTGCATTCAGCTATGCAAAAGTGTTTATAACTTTAGAAGCACAGAATCGTTAGATTTGGCTGTGTTTCAGAAAAAAAAAAAAAAAAAAAAAAAAAAAAAAAAGATTCAAAAAAAGACGTGATGATTTGCTCTCCCCCAAGGACAGAAAGAATTAAACTGTTGACTGATGGCATGATCAGCTGGATAATTATACCGAAATTGCTTGCATGTTCTGTTAAAGAAACCTTTGCTTTGATAGGCAATTGTAGTTTGGTTTCCAATGTGCTGCATCAAAACTCCTACTTGAGGCTATGAAGAGGTTCAGTTCGTGAGCGCACTGCCTGGCCTTCTTTCCATAAGTAGCATAGGAGTAACCTTGAGGTGTGTTCCATGCTTGTTATTTGTGACTACATTTTGAACAGAAGAAAAGGCTTTGGTTACTAAGGCAGGAACAGCCAAGGATGAAAATAATCTGCCTGTTTTCCCAGAAGGCTGTTAACAGCTTTTATATTGCTCCACATGTATGTGTCATCTCTAAAACAGCAATTCATTTGCTTTTCTCTCAAGAATGAATGCACTGTAGCAGGAAATATGTAAGGAAAATCTGAAGGGAAAGTAAATCAATCTTATCTTTAGCCTACAAGCAATATTATACACTAACGGGGCAGACAGGACTTGTCCAACATTACTGCTTGCTAAAGAGGAAGGTATTGATTTGTGTTTGCCTTTTTACAACAATAAAGGGTCTATAGCACTTTCACACATCATAGGACAAGGCCTATGGGGAATCAAAAAGCAATATACAAACCTCAAAAGGCTGGTAGCTCTGATTTGTGCAAGCATTGAGCATTATGAGTGCTTATTTAAAGTTTTTTTCTGCATCATCCATCTTCCTTCAAACCAACAGAAATTTTCTTCTGTCATTGTCCTGAAAACCTCTTCTCAACTGATATGTTTTCATTGTCTAACGAGTCTCATTCATCCTTACTGCTCTGTGAGATTAAACTATATTGAAAATGATCCTAGAAAACATTCCTACAACGTGAGCAAAGTTTTTATGCTGCAAGATTACAGAAAGTCTCCATCTATCAAGTTCTATGTGTAGCTGAAAAGTATTCATCTGTCACTGCATGCAGAATTACATGTTATGGCCATGAAGCCATTAATCAGGTTTATGGAATTCACCAATATACTTTAAATTGTAGAATGTAATGGAATATTTCTTAAAAGAAGCTGCAGTACAATTTTAATATAAAATTTTGTCTAATGAGTAAATATAAGGATGTGAAAAAAAAAAAAAAATAAAGAAAACATTTGTTAATTAACAACTTAGATAATCATGCCATAGCTGAGAAGCTAACATTCTAGAGAAAATACAAATTTTTCAATCTTTGTTCTTATTCATTTTTCTAAACTACCTTTTGGAAAATCGCTACATATATTTTAGCAAAATTTAGCTTTGAAGTAGGAAGAAGTAGAACACAGTAGTTCTAGTAGTAGAAAGAAGTGGGACAAAGGAATATGGGTAATACTGGGTCATATTATCAGCCACAAAAGCAAATAAAATTATTTGTATCTGAGAAACATTAACAGTGATATCAATTTGCATTTTACTCTTTGGATCAATTCATAGAAAAGAAATGTCAGGTTTATTTTCCTCATTTCCCTAAGGATTGGCAAACATTGACTGATATTCTAGATGTCTTAAAGCATCTTGTCCATACTTCAGCTGGCCAGGCTGCCACGTTTTCCTATAAAATCCAGAATTTGAAAGATGTCATAGAATTTAAGGGAAACCCACCTCCCATTCTGCAGCTGCTGAATGCCAGATGGCATACTCTAAGGCACCTAACATGACATTGAAGGCCTATGTTTAAGAATTGAATTCTACCTAAGGTAACTAATTAAGGGTGAGCTGAATTGTTCTCTAAGCTTGAGGCAAAATTAATTTGTCCTATGTCCTAGGAACATGTTATTTTAGGCATTGTGGGGTGTCCCACATGGTCTCTAGTGGTCACTCCAGGAAATAGAAGGTTTTATCAAAGTCTTGAGTCACATGTGATTGTCTGTGAACTGGCAGCTAAAATTCAGGCATATTCCTCAGGGTGTCCCAAGTAGCAATAGATTCCTGTCTGGTCAACTGAATAGAATTTCTGTATATCTTCTTCTATTTTTTCTGTTTTTGCTATCAGGAAACTACAGCATTGATCTCATGGGTTTCATGGGATAATACCATAGCTGACTATATGTGTGACATAACAACTGAAAGTCAAGGCTCAGAAAACTAATGTATGGATGAATGGGTGTACATGTGTGAACAGAAATACAAAAGCAGAAAATTGAACTTTTTTGCCATGAATCCCATTAGCATGTGATTTACTCCAGCAAATATTTACCTTTTTGTCCATAAGGGATGTTATTATTGATATCTACAGAGAGACAGCTTAAGTGAGTCACCCACTTTTCCAGGAAAGTATTCCAGGCTCGCATTGGAATCACACTACACAAGTCCAAAGTCAATAAGAGCGTATATATATACATGAAGTTTGCAGGTAATAAAACTATCATAATTCAATTTATAGCAGCTCATCTTTACATATGAAGTGTAGGCCCTACCAATGGATGCCACTGCATTGAGTAATCAGATGTAGCCAACATCCCTGGAGGTATTTAAGAGATGTGTGGATATGGCACTAAGGAACATGGTTCAGTAATGGGATTTGGTAGGTCAAACTGATGGTTGGACTTGATGACCGTAAGGCTCTTTTCCAGCCTAAATGGCTCTATGATTTTATGGTTCTATACATGCATGGTATAAGTCTGAATGGAATGAGGCACAGAATTCAGAATTTTAGATATGATTTCTCTTAAGTGAGAAAGTAGCTGAAAGCAAATTATCCCCTCATTACACTCTTAGTTATACACCCAGAGAACATCTAGGCATATGCAAACATTTTGTTGTAGGTTGTTTCATAGAAGATAAGGAGATTAGACTAAAACCTGTATTTCTTTACTTGTTTATAGGTTTTATACCATCTATTAAACATAATCCTTTGCTAACTCTGAGGTACAGAGCACTTCACTGTATTCACAAGGCTCAGAAGTTCTGTGTATTTCAAATCAAGAATATCTTTTATTTGTCTACATTTCTGAAAAGATGGCAGGTAAAATACAGTTTGATCTTGAACTGGTCTTCTATTTGAATGATACTTCATGTAAAAACACTAGGGTAAGTCACAGTTCTTTCAGTCTGTGATAGTACTGCAACAGCTGCTACTGCTAACAACTCATTTTGTGTTCCATAAACACAAAATCCAAAAAAGTTGTTTTTTATAAAAAAACAACTTACTTTACAGTAACACATACACACATAAACACACACAAATGAATTTGAAAAACACTGATTTGTTGTGTTGATGTATTTGGATTATAACAGGGGAAATGTGGTTTTTTGTTTGTTTTTAGTAATGTTTATTTAAGATTGAGAGTTTAAATGTCTCTTTTGATATTCGTGTTGTAAACAAACCATTTTATAAGGCTGTGATTTTAGGTTTCTAAACATCTAGTAAAAGAGGGTACTATAATTCTCCCCATTTTACAGATTTGTAGACAGCAGCAACGATTGGTGCGGTGACTTGCCAAGTGTAGGGTCAGCTCTCTCTGTATTGCTACTATAACCCATTTTGAAAGATTAGTAATTTTCTGTGTTGGAGTTTTCTGCAACTATTATACTTGGAAACTGCTCACTAACAGAGTTTTCACCAGCTTGAGACAACTGAAGAGCTCCCTTTGCCAGTGTTCTGCCAGCAATTTAGTGGGTGGCTTCTCATGACTATGACAGTCACAAGTAAATCTCATGTGGGAGTTCTGTTTTCCTTACTTCCTGCAGCAGTTGAAATACAAGTAATCAAAAAAGGCTAGGAAACATTAGCAAAGGTTCAGAAAGTATCTTCCAGTGTCCTTTATTATTGGATGTGTCACTAGAAGGCTGCATACCCATTAAATTTCCATTGTAAAACACAACTCTAAACACGTCAGAGGAAATTCACCACACTAAATCTAAAATGCACACTGTTGTTACTTTCTCTGAATGCTAACTAGGTATTTCCATGCTATTCTATGTTGATATAGTGCCGCAGTTGACTTCTAAGCATTACATCCCCTAAAACAACCATATCTATTTATAGAGGTCGACTAACCGTATAATTAATATGAAGTATGTTCTCTTCCAGTGTAAGTTTAAGAATATGTAGTGACTGCAGCATCTTTAAGAGAACTAATAATGTTTCCTATCAGGATCAAAGATAAAATTTTGAATCCAAATGTCTTCAAAATAATGGAAACATTTGCCACCCAATTCAAAACTACAGAAGTGAATAATACCTTACAGCATTAGTTGAGCTTTGGTTCTAGTTTCTTTTAAATCTTAATAAAAATCATGAGGCTAGCTGTCTTCTTGGGTTTTTGACCAAAAAGAAATATGACTTCTTTGAACTTTCACATTGTGACATATACGGCACTGCTAATTTCCCAAACACCAATATATTTCTGAGTTCATCTAATCTGTAGATAAAGATGTGTCTAATTCACTTTAAGTGATTTTTGACTTACTGAAGAAGTTTCTCCTAGATGCACTACTTCAATGAAGGGTACAATTTCTCACAGAATCTTAGAATCATAGAATGATTCTATGAATCATTCTTTTCTGAATGATTCTCCAAGAGAAATGGAAAAACAGCTGTTGATTGACAGCATTCTTTTTCCCTTTGTTTATGAGTTGAATCAAATCAGTTTACAGTTTCATTATAAACCCTTTTAAATAAGCATATACCATATATTTTGAAGCAATAATAGTAATAATAAAAAAAAATGAACTGCATTACAGGTGTCAGATTTCAGAGGTAAAATACATAGAAACAAACAAACAAACAAAAAAAAAAAAAAAAAAAAAAGAAAGAAAACATAAATCTTTATCCAAATAGATCATTTTGAGCACAAATGAGTAAAAGATTTTTTTTAAACAAAAAGTGCTGTAAAGATTATAACTTTGTACAAGTCAGCGCTGCAGACTTCCACTTCAGTGTCAATGAAGTGACAGTGATGTGTACAATTTTTTTTTCTTGTTGTTACTTCCTCTTGCACTTTATCAACTATAATAAAATAACTGAACTTTTCTTTATATCTGTATAAGCTCTTCAACCGCTTTAACTTAATGTCATTAACAGTTGCAATTGCTGAGTGTCGCGGTTCCGCTCGAGTGGGCAGCCGAGCTCCACCACAGCCGCTCTCTCACTCCCCCTCCTCAAAGAGGAATGGGGAGAAAATATGTGAAAAGGGCTCAAGGATTGAGATAAGGACGAGAAAATCACGCAATAATTATTGTAACGGGCAAAACAGACTCGGCATAAGGAGATAGTAAGATTTATTGCCTACAACTAACAAGCGAGAGAAGTGAGAAAACAAAGGAAAAAAAAACCAAAAGCACCTTCCCCCCCATCCACCCTTTTTCCACCTCCTCCCCCCGAGCGGCGCAGGGGAACAGGGAATGGGGGTTATGGTCAGTCTACAGCACTTCTTCTCTGCCGCTCCTTCTCGGTCACTCTTGTCCCCTGTGCTGTGGGGTCCCACCCACGGGATGCAGTCCTTGATGAACTGATCCGGCGTGGGCTTCCCACAGGCAGCAGCTCTTCCAGAACTGCTCCAGATATGGGTCCGTACCACGGGGTCCATCCCTCAGGAGAAAACTGCTCCAACCTGGCTCCCCTACGGGCAGCAGCTCCTGCCAGATCACCTGCTCCTGCGTGGTCTCCTCTCCACGGGCTACAGGTCCGGCCCGGAATCTGCTCCGGCAGGGGTCTTCCACAGGCGGCAGCCTCCGTCGGTGCAGGGCCACCTGCTCCACCGTGGTCTCCTCCACGGGCTGCAGCGTGGAACCCTGCTCCACCGTGGTACTCCATGGGCTGCAGGGGGACATCCTGCTTCACCATGGTCCTCACCACAGGCCGCAGGGGACTTCTGCTCCGGCGCCTGGAGCACCTCTCCCCCTCCTTCTACACTGACCTTGGTGCAAGGCTGTTCTCCCACTCCCTTGACTCTCCCGGCTGCTGTGTGGCGCAGCGTTTTTTCCCTGTCTTAAATATGCTCTCACAGAGGCGCAAAACAACATCGCTTATTGGCTCGGATCTGGAAAACAATGGGGCCCTTCCCAAACATGGGGCAGCTTCTAGATCTTTCTAACAGAAACCACCCCTATGGCTCCCTGCTACCAAAACCTTGCCACGTAAACCCACTACACTGAGGTATATACAACTAGATTTTTTTTTTTTTTTGCAATTGCTAAGGTATATACAACTAGATTTCTTTTTTTTTTTTTCTTTCTTTTTTTTTTTTTTTTTGTCTGGAAAAGAAGTTTAACAAACATACTATTCAAAGAGCCAGAATCAGTGTTCAGATTCTTATTTTATGATTTCCCAAGTGATTTGACTTGTTAAAGTAATAAGTGTTATTATATTTATGGCTACTTTCTCTTCTGCTTTATACTGGTTTAAACATGGAGTAACTACAGAATAACAGGAATAAATTTTGCTGGAGTAAATTATACATTCTTACCTCCCCACTCGATTATTGCATTTCAGTATGTCTGGGAAATAAGTCAAGCACGCACTAAAGAATAAGTTTCAGAATACATCAACCCATCTTCGCTGTAACACATAGGTCTCTGAACACATCACTTTAGGCACTTCTACGTCCCCTGCCTTCCTGCTGAATACAGGATACAATTTATGGCTTATCTCAATATTCAGAGCATTCCATAGAAAAGGACCAAGCTTTTCTTTCCAGAAATCTTTATCTCCCTTGACAGCTGTTACAATCCAATGAAACTATCGTTTTCTTTCAAGAAGAAAAGGCTTGCAAGCATGAAAGAGAAAAGATACATATATATATATTATCTATTTATTTATTTGTTTGTTTGTTTATATTTTTGCAAGAGCTGCCCCATGATCAGGGAACTCTCTTTGACAGCTGATATGAGCTTATGAAATGAGCTCACGTTTCATAGCTTTCAGATTTAAATGCAAAATTCATTTTGTCCACTCTAATTTTCTCTAAAAAGTCCCTTCACACAGTGCTGTTTCCTGACCTAGGTTAGTTTTCTTATTGTTGTAGTGGGAGTTTGGAGGACAAACAAGTACCCAAACAGACCCTTGGCTCAGTCTTTCATCTCTTTTTCTCATCCCATCCACTCTCATGGAGATTTTCTAAGGACAGTGGTATAGAAGCTTTGTATTAGTTTTCCTCTACTCTTCTCATTTCAATGTGAAATTGCAGAGACATGTCCATGTTGTCCTATTTATTTAGTTACATCTTTTTGTGCTAGTCTTAGATCCTTAAAGCATATGGATCCTGGTAGACTAGATGGCTGGAGGCTACCTTGGCCATATTCACATGAAATGGCTGCTAAAAATTATAAAGCAGGATCTATTACCTTCTGTACTGATCTATGTAACTAGTACTTCTTGATCCAAGCCTGGTTTATCTGTTACTTTGCTGAACAAAAAAGGATGAGTGCCTACTAATTCATTGATCACTATCTGTTGTGGTTCCGTTCGAGTGGGCAGCCAAGGTCCACCAGAGCCTCTCTCTCACTCCCCCTCCTCAAAGAGGAATGGGGAGAAAATATGTGAAAAGGGCTCAAGGGTTGAGATAAGGACGAGAAAATCACACAATAATTATTGTAATGGGCAAAACAGACTCAGCATAAGAAGATAGTAAGATTTATTGCTCATTACTAACAAGCTAGAGAAGTGAGAAACAAAGGAAAGAAACCAAAAGCACCTTCCCCCCCATCCACCCTCTTTCACCTCCTCCCCCCGAGTGGCACAGGGGAACGGGGGAATGGGGGTTATGGTCAGTCTATAGTGCTTCTCTGCCACTCCTTCTCGGTCACTCTCGTCCCCTGTGCTGTGGGGTCCCACCCACGGGATGCAGTCCTTGATGAACTGATCCAGCGTGGGCTTCCCACAGGCAGCAGCTCTTCCAGAACTGCTCCAGATATGGGTCCGTACCACGGGGTCCATCCCTCAGGAGAAAACTACTCTAACCTGGGTCCCCCACGGGCAGCAGCTCCTGCCAGGTCACCTGCTCCTGCGTGGTCTCCTCTCCACGGGCTACAGGTCCGGCCCAGAATCTGCTCGGGCAGAGGTCTTCCACAGGTCCTTACCAAACATGGGGCAGCTTCTAGATGTTTCTCGCAGAAACCACCCCTATGGTCCCCTGCTACCAAAACCTTGCCACGTAAACCCACTACACTATCCTAGATTCAAAGTTGGCTGACAGGTCAGGATCAAAGGTTTATAGTACATGGGGCTACATCACGCTGGTGACTAGTAGGGTTTCATAGGGCTCCATTTTGATGCCAGTTCTCTTCAACATTTTTATAAATGATCTGGATGCAGGACTTGAATGCATACTAAGTAAGTTTGCATGTGATACTACATTAGGCAGAGCCATTGACTCCCTTGAGGGTGGAGAGGTTTTGCAGGGAGATCTTTACAGATCCCTGCTAGAGGGTAGCTACTAATTTCATGGAGTTCAGAAAGTGTCAGATACTGCACCTGGGATGGGGCAACCCTGGATAAATGTACAGACTGGGAGATGAGAGGATGGAGAGAAGTCCCATGAAAAGGGATCTGGGGGTTCTGGTTTACAGCAGGCTGAATATGAGTCAACAGTGTGCCCTGGCAACCAAAAAGGTCCACCTGTATCCTGGGATGCTTCAAGCATATCTTTTGTTTCTTTCTACAGACAGTACACCAGCTGGTGTACCAGGATGTCCTGGTTTGGTTGGGATAGAGTCAATTTACTTCATAGTAGCTTATATGGTGCTGTTTTGGATTTGTAACAAAAATAGTGCTGATAACACAACAATAGTTGTTTCTGAACAGTGCTTGCAGTAAGTCAAGGTCTCTTCTGTTTTGTGAGCTGTCTGCTAGTGAGTAGGCTAGAGGTGTACTAGAAGCTGGGGAGGAGTTATCCAGGACAGTTGACGAAGACAGCTGACCCAGCCTGACAAAGGGGATATTCCACACCATATGAAATCATGCTGAACAGTAAAACTGGGGAGTTTGCCAATGGGGTTGTTTCCTGTGGACTGTCTGGGCACCAGTCAGCAGGTGGTGAGAGATTGCATTGTGCATCACACACATAAAAAGCACCCTACATCTTCATCAGAACAGTGCTACTCTTGCTACTGTGAATCTGGGGATCTGAGGTCAGGGGAGTCTGTGTTCCTATTTTTCACTTTTTTTTCTTTTTTTCTTCTAGTGTACTGTAAAGCACAACAATACTTTATTTCTCAAATTCATTATCTCTCAGGGGTTAATACACAAATATCAAATTATTTGTAATAATATGAGCTACAAATGATTATTTTCAATCATGAAAAATATTTATTACAAACAGGAAATTGTCAATCAAGTCAGCACAGTTTAAATCTGGACTGACAGAACCAGTGTAATGTAAACAAATCTATTTTTTTCTTCTGATTTGGACAGGTTTACTGTTAGGGTGTGTTTGTTTGTTTGTTTGTTTGTTTGAGATGATAAAAGATACATAAAGAAAGAACACACTTTATAAAGATATTCCTGGCTTGTTTGATTAGTATTGACTTTGAACAGCTAAGGGATCTTCAACAACCAAAGTCATTTATTTAATATATAGGTTATGATTTAGATTAATTGTTATTCTTGGATAATTCAAAGTTTATCTCATATTAATAGATAAAGTGGATATTACCTAAAAATTCTTCATAATCACAAAATGCATCTTTGTAAGGTTCCAGTTTTTGTTTGTTTGTTTGGGGGAGTGAGGGGGTTAAGTCATAAAACTCGGTAATCTTTTCCTGCATTATTTTCCAGCCATCCATATCATGAGATCCACAGAAGCTGATATCTGGCAATCAAAATGGTGTAGTAAAAATAAGTTACTATTTCATTTGTTAAATATAACCAAAAACAAAAACAAAAACAAAAAAAACACTGTGAGAGTCAAACTGTCATTTAAGAGATTTGTTTGAATATATGCAGGTAAGTCCATGATGTGAGTTCAAAAGACATCAAGGTTGCATCAACATACTGGTATCCTGCAACATATACTGATGCTAGAAAATCACAACTCTGTAATTGGTCAAAACTGCTTTTAATCATCTTTATTCATTTAGTTATCTATAGCTCTAAATGATAATTAACCAAGACATTCCAATATTATAGGGTCCCCATGTATGAGAATGAAGGGTTTATATTTAAATTCTCTGTATGGAAGAGTATGGCAGTAAATTGCTTACAGAGTATTTCTCTAAGAGTTTTACACTGCAGTGGGACAAAAATGAAAAACTGTTACTCTGTTTTATAAGTGCTTAATAACCTATTGTTTCCTCCGGTATTTACAGCCAGGCTCCATGATACCAGTTGGTCATATAACCAGAACCATCGAGGACTAAGATTTGATTTTCCAGCACTTCACCCTGCTCTAAATCAAAAACAAGTCACACCAGGCATAAAAGGTAGCCTATGAAGGAAACAGTTAAATTTCTTTCTGTTTGTTTTGATTTTTTTTTTTTTTTTTGCATTACATTTTCACTAGAATGAAAATAAATAAATAGATAAATAAATAGATGTCATTCTATCTATGTTCACAAAAAAATATCAAAAGGAACAGGATTCTCCCCCCTTAAAGAAAGAGGCAGCATAAGATGGTATCATGTAGAATTATGTGTAGTATTATGTGTATATTGTGTGTACTCTTTTTCTTATTTGTCAGAAGATTTTATTTTACTAGATATGAAAGGAAACATAAGTGAATTATTATATTAAAATGAATTTTTCTCTATCTATCAACATTGCACTCCCCCGGGAGCCACAGTTCGTTCTATAGATTTTTCAAATGGAGCTCATCTTTGTAGCCAAGAAATAGCTTCAAAGAAAAATTCTTCCCTGAATTTGAGAGGTCCCAACAGAGAACCTACATACCTAAGGTCCTTTCCAGAGTCAGAGGTTTGACCATAAATGTGGTGAATAGGAAAAATCTAATATGAGGTTGTGGTGGCTTCACACTGGCGAGCAGCTGAACTCCACTTTCTCACTCCTTCTTCTCAAACTAAGAGGGGGAGAAATATGACAAAAAAAAAGAAAAAAAAAAAAAAATGAGGTAAAGACAGGGAGATCACTTACCAGTTCCTGTCATATGGAAAACAGACCCAGCATAGGAAGATTAGCATAATTTATTTCCTATCACTAACAGGCTAGAGCAGTGAGAACTAAAACCAAACTAAAAACAACTTCACACCCATCCACCATTTTCTACATTCTCCCTGAGTGGTGTGGGGGAATGGGGAATGAAGGTTGCAGTCCAGAACACTTTGTCATCTGCTGCTCCTTCACAGTCACTCTTTTCCCCTGCTTCAGCATGGGGGTCCCTCACACAAGATGCCGTCCTTCCCAAACTGAACTTGTGTGGGTTTCCCACAGGCCTCAGACTCCTCCAAGCCACATCCACCTGCTCCACCAGGGGCTCCTCCACGGGCTGCAGCGTGAAGATCTGCTCCCTGTGGGACCCATGGGCTGCAGAGGGACAGCCTGCTCCACCAGGGGCCTCTCCACAGGCTGCAGAGGAACTTCTGCTGAGTGCCTGGAGCACCTCCTGCCCTCCTTCTGCACTGACCTTGGGGGCTGCAGGGCTGCTTCTCACTCCTCTCTCCCAGCTGCTGTTTTGCACCAGATTATTTTTTTCACTTCAATCTGCTGTTCTGGAGGCTCAGCCAGCATTGCTCCCTGTCTCTGTTCTGGCCAGCAGCTAGTCCCTTTTGGAGCCGTCTGGAGCTGTCTCTGATCTGACATGGGACAGCTTCTGGGCTGTGTTCACAGAGGCCATCTCTGCAGCCCCCTGTAGTGGGTTTACGTGGCAAGGTTTCGGTACTGCAAGGCCATAGGGGTGACTTCTGCAAGAAGAATCTAGAAGCTGCCCCATGTTTGGTAAGGGCCCCGCCACTGGTCAAAGCTGAGCCAGTAAGTGATGATGTTTGCGCCTCTGTGAGAGCAGATTTAAGAAAGAAAAACAAACAAACAAACAAACAAACAAAACTGCTGCTGAACAGCAGCTGGGAGAGAGAGAGGAGTGAGAAACAGCCTTGTACACACCAATGTCAGTGAAGAACAAGGTGGATGAGGTGCAGGTTCCCCAGAGGCCTGTGGAAAAGACCATGGTGAAGCAGGTTGTCCCCCTGCAGCCGTGTACCACAGTGGAGCAGAAAGTCATGCTGCAACCCATGGAGGAGACAACAGTGGAGCAGGCGGACCTGCACTGAAGGAGGCTGTGGCCTGTGGAGGACCCCTGTTGGAGCAGATTCCGGGCTGGATCTCTAGCCCGTGGGGAGGGGCCCATTCAGGAGCAGGTGACCTGGCAGGAGCTGTTGCCCATGGGGGATCCAGGTTGGAGCAGTTTGGTCCTGAGCGATGGACACCATAGTAAGGACACATATTTGGAGCAGTTATTGAAGAGCTGCTGCCTGTGGGAAGAGCACACAGGATCAGTTCGGGAAGGACTGAATCCTGTGGGAAGGACCCCCAGTGGAGCAGGGGAAGAGAGTGACCAAGAAGGAGCGGCAGAGATGGAGTGCTATAGACTGATTGCAATCACCATTCCCCTTTCCCCTGTGCCACTCAGGGGGGGAAGGTGGAAGAGGGTGGATGGGGGGAAGTGTTTTTGGTTTCTTTCCTTTGTTTCTCACTTCCCCAGCCTGCTAGTAATAGGCAATAAATTTTACTGTCTCCCTACTCCAAGTCTGTTTTGCCCATCACAATAATTGTTGATCAATCTCCCTGTCTTTATTTCAACCCTTGAGTCCTTTGCATTGTATTTTCTTCCCCTTTTCCTTTGAGAATGGGGAGTGAGAGAGCAGCTGTGGTAGAGGTCTTCTGCCCACCTGAGCAAAACCACCACGCCCCCCTACAACCAAAACCTTGCCACATAAACCCAATATAGAGGCCTACTTCAGTGTTCTTTCGTGTTCATTCCTCTGAACTGCGAAAAAATTGGGAAGATGGAATATTATCATTTTTAGCATTATATTTTTTAGTTGTTCACAGTCCTACTATTCCCATTTTGAATTTGTTCATAATATGTAAAAATGTCAGTACTTAGTAACAAACTCATCAAACATCCAGAAATCAGCCAGGAATCTTTTTTTTTTTTTTTTTTTTTTTTTAATCATGTATTTTTCCCCTATATATTATTAATATTAAGCTTTTGACTTTTTTATTTTTGTGTGTGTATGAGTGTGGAGGGGATTTTTCCTCTTCTAGTATTCTATGAAACAAAAAATATGCTGAGATAGAAACATATGTCCTATTTAACTTTGATTATGTGCCTTGACTGAAATTGAAAACAAAACAATTAATTTCTCTCAAGAACTTCAGGTATGATTCAGCTGCAGACCTATGTATCTAAATGTGTCTAATTGTAAGCATCTACCAGTGAAACAGGTGAATAAGGTTATATTATAGCTAATGGACTTCTAGTGACTCTGTAGTCCATACGGTTTTAGGAGTCTAAAAAAAAACAAACTAAATCATTTTAATATGGACACCCAAGCCAATATTCTGTTGCCTAAACAGGTACTCAACCGTGGGAGCTCAGTTTGGAAGCCAGTGGAACCTGATAGACACAGAAATATAGTAGCTAGTAGAAAAATGCAAGATAAGGTACAAAAGAAGTAGCATAAGGTCAAAGAAGAAGTAACAATTGAGGAGTTGAGAAAACAACCAGCACAAGCGGTCCACGTGACAACAAATCAACAAGCAGAATAAGAGCATGATAGTCACGTGATCACTAGTATAGCCATCAATGAGCAAGCCTGCCAAGTAGCATAACCATCATGTGCAGAGATGCTAAGGGTATAAAATGCAAGAATGTATACTCAATAAATGCTTCAGTTGCATACCAGCCTGGAGTCGTGTGATAAATTCCCTTCACTCAACATATAGGGACATACACAAAAGGTTAATAGACATGAATCAGAGTATGCAGAGTCTATAGGAGATGTACACTTTTTTGGAGTGGCACTGAAAGGTGTGGTAAGATACTCTATGTCACCACAGATAGCAACTTTTGCTTACATTTAGTCAAATGAATTCTATGCTTCTCATCTAAATTAGTTGTATAGGCTCCGTTTTTGGAAAAAAAAAATAAATAAAAATCTGCATGTCCAAGGGAATAATACTTCCTCTCAGAGAAAATATCTGTAAAAGGGATAAATTAATCATACTTTGTATGGGTTTGTTTCCTTCTATTGAAAATGCTAAGCAACATTGATCTACATTGATTATTTTGATCTAGATGGGTAAATCTGCATTGATTATTTTTTTAAATTTTGTCTGTTTATAGGAGATCTGGATAATGTCAAAGGCAAACCCCAGTGACTACTTTTAAATATTTATTTTTGATGTTTCACCTTTCACAGAGGTGACAGGTTTTATATCTGTGATAGGATTTACACATAATGTGATAGGAAATTACACCTCATATTCTTACTGCACAATATATAACAGTCTTCCAGTTAACCTCACTGCAGGTGATTAGAAAAATCATGAGAAAGAGTACTGGGGCAACAATGCCACATCCTGTAAGAGCTCTTAAAAATATACTACTACTACTACTACTACTACTACTACTACTACTACTACTAACAGTAAACCTTTCCATGGACGGGATCTAAATGGTGTGATGTTCACTGCTTGGAGGTCTGTCTGATACTGCACTACTACTTCATCTGAAGAGAAGTAAGATTATTTATACTGCCCTCGTTTTCCTTCTGGTGTTAGTGTCAATATATGTTAAGAAATACCTTACAGAGTCAGAATGCCTTTCTTACTGGGATCATAATGAGCACTAATCCCAGTGCATTAAATCATCTTTTGAAATAATGGTAACTTGTGGCATCTACAAAGACTACAGCAAAGAATTCAGTGATTTTAGTGTATGGTAATCATTTAATGATATAGCTGGCAGAATCACTTTCAGCAACTAAAGGAAATTTAAGGCTAGTCTGGGTTCAGATGATGCAGTCATCTTGGAACAGTTTCAATTTTCTTTCTGATGATGACAGTGATTTTTCTTCATGTGCTAGAATTGTGAGTGGTTTTGGTTTTTTTTTCTTCTTCTTTAATGAAACAAGAAAAGTAAATATATACATAAAACACTACAAGAACTAAATAGTACAATCTTGCATATTAATAAGCATGACACATGGAGTAATTTCTGTGAGGTAGTCAGCTCTAAGAGGAACGGGTACGCTGAGAAATAAAGGATAACTATACAGTATGAATATCTCATGAGTTTAAATGCAGTAAAGTTAACTACAGCTTATCAGTTAAACAGAGGGTGTAGAGGGTAGGAAAGATGTCACTTAGACTAATCAACAAAGTAATCTGCAACATTAAGCCTGATGGAAAACTATGCTGCATGTGAGATAAAAAAGGATCTTTGGTAACATGTTGAAATCACTTCCTGTGATTGCTCCTTTGAACAAAAATTTATTATTCTTGTCCTCACACCTTTGAAGTCTACCTTTAACTTGTTAATGAGTGACTCTAAAAGAATTATCCAAGATTTTTGGTCATATGGATATATAGGGCCTCACCCCTATGGAGGGGGGAGGAGTTCAACAGAGCAATTGCATAAATACGTGTGTTTTTTTTTCCAAGATTTAGTAAACAAACTTCCAATAAAGAGGAAAAAAGAAATTAGTATTTTGAAAACAGGTAGAGTACAGAAGTACTAGCAGTTAAATGCTTGAATATCTAAATATGTGAAACCCGGAGCCTCAAAATATGATTTTTTTGTGTTTGTTTTTGTTGTTGTTTGTTTTGTTTTTGTTTTTGTTTCTTTAATTCCAAAATAATAGCACTTATTGATATTTGCCTAAACAGTCCACATAAATGCAAGAGCACCAACATTAGTAACATTAAATTATTTTTTTTTTCAGTCTGCATTGTAAAAAGAAGCTTTCATTCATAGGTTTCCCATCCTCTCCTCCTCAGGATTCAGCCACCCTTTTTCTGTTTTCCCTGCCACAACAAGTTATCCTGGAAGGCAGCAGCAATTGTGAAGTTGAGTTTATCTACATGTAAACTCCCAAAGAGACCATAAGGATGGTGTCCTGGTTTCAGTTAGGACAGAGTTAATTTTCTTCCTAGTAGCTGGTAGAATGCTATGTTTTGGCTTAGGATGAGAAGAGTGCTGATAACACCCCGATGTTTTAATTGTTGCAGAGCAGTGCTTACACCAAGCCAAGGACATCTCAGCTTCTTGCTCTGTCCTGCCAACGGGCAGGCTGGGGGTGCAGCAGGAGCTGGGAGGGGACAGACCCAGGACAGGTGACCCAAACTAGCCAAAGGGGTATTCCATACCATCTGACGTCATGCTAAACAATATATAGGGGTGGATAGCCAGGGGAGGGGGGCCGGACTGCTCGGGGTTAGGCTGGGCATCAGTCAGCAGGTGGTGAGCAATTGCATTGTGCATCACTTGTTTTGTACACATTATTAGTAGTAGTACTATTATCATCATTATAGTTATTATTATTATTGTTATTATTATTTTCCTGTCTTAATAAACTGTCTTTATCTCAACTCACGGGCTTCACTTTCCCATATCAATCCCACATCCCGGGGGGGGGGGGGGGGGGAGTGAATGGCTGTGTGGTGTTGGCTGCTGCTGGCCAGGTTAAACCACAACAGATGGGTATCCCTTGGTCCTATTTGGAATTCTAGATTTAAGTCCCCTAAAGTTTTAAGTCATATGCATTCTCCTGATTAATACATATAGGAATTCATTATAGTCACTTAAGTTGATGCAGATTATAGTTGTACAGCTAATTAACCACAATTTTGAAGTTTGCATTCCTTTTGCCTCTAGAAAAAGGTAAAATAAGAATCCTCTAGTGTGACCTGTATAGAAAAATGGTTGCATCAGATGTGTGCTGTCAAAGCTTCAGCTGTGTGGTTGACAGATACTTGACAACAATGAACAAGAAAACTCTGAGTTCAGGTGTCTGTATCTGTATCTATACCTCCATGTGGATCTAACTGCTCTCACTAAAATAGTACAGAAATTATAAAGAATAGCGGACTGAGCACTGAGCTCCAGGGCAGTCTGAGGCAGCTGTATGCTTTCATTATAACAAAGCTTACTGAGTATGGCTTTACTAGCACAGGTGGTACTGTACATTATTCTTCCTAGAAAAGAGTTATTATATTGTATTATATTCATCAGTCAGAATTATAGCATTCTTCGGTTCAAAGTGGGCAGTCAAGATGAGGTTTGTAACTTGAACAGGGAGGGTGTATGCTGTTAACTGGAAGATGATTAAGAGTAATTTGATGCAACATGCTACATTTGCAAAAGTGAGAATAATAAAATCAGTGAGGCAAACAAATGAGCCATATGTTTAGTTATCTATCACCCACAGTGTGTACTAGGACAAGTATACTACTAATCTGACAGAACATTTGCAAACTTATATACTACCAATTTAAAGCTAGGATCTTTATGTAAGACTTGTGGTTAGCTTATACAATAATTTTGAGAATTAAAGTTTTTTAAAAAATCTTATCAGTTGTATGGAGGAATGTGAGCCTTCTTCACTAGCCTATAAACATTATTGAGAAAAATGAAATTTGATTTATGTAAAATAAAATTGTACTTTAATGTTCAAGAGTTTGGTTTAGCTCGAGGGGATTGCATTCATATTTTACTGTAGTTACAAATAGCTGTGTCACCAGTTACAAATCAATTGAAAATATGCAAAAGCAATGTCTGAAAAAAAAAAAAACTGTTTGATTTTATAGTGTTGACCCTTTAAACAAGCAACGACTAAAGTATCCATCATTGAGTGATTCATTCTTATCACAGTAGAATTGCAAATACAATTATAAAAATATTTTTATATTTGCAAAATCTAAACAATTTGAGTTTTTCATAATGCTTAGGTAGAGAGAATTGTCAGATTTTTTAAATTTAATTTTCCCATGTCATTCTGTTATTTCTTTTTCTCTGTGAAATATATATCTATATATATATATTATTTTTTTTTCTCTGTGTTTGTAGGAGAGGTGTTCCAGCTCCTTGATCACTTTTGTGGCCCTCCTCTGGACTTGCTCTAACAAATCCATGTCCTTCTTACACTGGGGGCCCCAGAGCTGAAGGCAGCACTCCAGGTGGGGTCTCATGAGAGAAGAGTAGAGGGGGACAATCACCTCTTTTTGGACAAGTAATCACCTTTTGGCCATGCTTCTTTTGGGGCAGCTGAGGATACAATTGGCTTTCTAGGCTGCTAGTGCATATTGCCAGCTCATGTTGAGTTTTTCATCAACGAACATTCCCAAGTCCTTCTCCTCAGGGCATCTCTCAATACACTGATTGCCCAGCCTCCACTCATGCTTGGGATTGCCCTGACCCAGGTGCAAGACCTAGCATTTGGCCTTTTTGAAGTTTATGAGGTTTTCACAGGCCCACCTCTCAAGCCGGTCAAGGTCCCTCTGGATTGTTTCCCTTCCCTCCGGCATGTTGATTGCACAAAACAGCTTGGTGTCATTGGCAAACTTTCTGAGGGTACACTCAATCTCCCTGTCCATGTCTCTAAAAAAGATGATAAATAAAACCAGTCCTAAAACTGACTCCTGAGGCATACTCATTATGGGTCTTCACCTGGACATCAAACCATTGACCTCAACTCTTTGAATGTGATGATACTGCTAATTCCTTATCTGGATAAGGATGTGGCATATCTGTCAAATCCACAGAGACAAGAATGTTGTGCAGGACAGTGTCAAATACATGCTTTGCACAAATCCAGGTAGATGATTCAGTTGCTCTTCCCTTATCCACCAGCACTGTAACCCTGTTGTAGAAAGCCACCATATTTGTCAAGCATGATTTGACCTTAATACAACCATGTTGGCTGCCACCAGTTTTTGTGGTTTAGCCCCAGTAGGCAGCTAAGTACCACACAGCTGCTCGTCAATCACCTATATTTTCTCTATGTGCCTTAGCATGGTTTCCAGGAGGATCTGCTCCATGATCTTGCTGGACACAAAGATGAGACTGACTGGCCTGTAGTTCCCTGGGTCTTCCTTTTTTCCCTTTTAAAAAGGGTATTATGCTTTCCCTCTTCCAGTCAGACTGGGCTGCAATGACTTTTCAAATATGATAAATAGTGATTTAGCAATTTCATCTGACAGTTTCCTCAGGACTTTACCCATTCCATGGACTTTTTCTGTAGATTGGCATAAACCTCATATTCTTCTACAGAGGGCAGTACTTTGTTCTCTCAGTCCCTGCCTTTGGATGCTGTGAATTGGTCAGTGTGGCTATAAACTGCGTATATATTGGTTGCTTTTTATGTATGAAGTGACTTTTTCACTTAGGGAAATATCAATTATAAAGCTTGTAGCCCTCTATCTCTGCAAACACTTCTGCAAACACTTTATCCATTGGGCTCTGCACCCTGTTACAAAGGGTCTAAGGACCAGCTCTGACCTGCCCAGCAGCAAATACTTGCCTTCAATTACTGAGAAAATCATTAAATTATGAGACAGTAGTGAGAAAATGATCAGAAAGAATAAAAGAAAAATCTACTGCCAGACATAACACTAGTGGGACGATATCATTAGTATCTCAAGCATTCAAGGAGAAAAGCACCAGCATGGAGACATTTAAAATACTAAACAAAAAACTGTGAAGGTTAACTCTGTAGCTGGTAATCATTGGTGCTTTTGGTCAAGCCAACAGTGTCACCAGGAATGACAGTGTGGGTGGGAATTGGCAACTCAGTGACACTGAGGACCCATTCAAGGAACAATGAAGTCCACCCCGCCCCTCCTGACTGGTGTTCCTGTGGCCAGCAGAAGTGTGTTTTATTTTTTTATGTTCTTTAAGAGCACTAGTGTGCAAACTAATACTTGCATAATAGATAATTAAATCTTAGCTACATTTTGTGAGCACTGAAATAAATAATTGCTTTTTCTTTTTCAAACTGTGCATACACCACTTTCAGAGTCTCTTTGCAGCCATCTAAAGATCCCTTAATAAACTGACCCTTAAAGAGAAAAAGGAGCAGGGTTCAGTGAAAAACTATCCCACCCTATGTGTTCTTCTGTTAGCATTGCATAAGGAAATCAGCACATGAAATTAAGGTCAATCACGGGTATTAGCAAAAGTATTAGAGGCTCAGCCTGCTTTGACAGATTTTTTGTCCTTTCTAGTATCTGTTCTTTATGTATACTTTTGAGGGGGATTTTTACTTTCTTTTCCAGATGAGAGATAAAAATAGAAGACCTAAAAAAGCTTAATGTGACCTGAATGTTCAAGGAAAGGCTGGCATATGGTAAACAAAGACATAATTTAAAACTCCTGAGTGTTTTCTCCCTGTGTGTGATATTCTTAAAGCTGCTAGTGTGTAGGTTTCTTAAAGCTACTGGTTTAGCAGAAATGCTGGCAGCTGAAAGCTGCATGAACTTTAGCTTTCTTTCTAAAACTGGATGAATTGTAAAGAAAACAGAAATGGAATTCTTTCTTGAGATTCTAGACCAGAGTTCAGTTCACGCAGGCTTTACACCTTTTCATGTTTATTTTCCATGAATGTTTGAGTAGCTGGGATTTACTCAATCAAACAGGCAGAAAAGCAAAATTTCATACAGAAGCTTATCAATGAATTTTGATAGGATTTCAATATTTGTAATTCATGACCAATTTATTGGTTACTGTGGTGAAAACACATGAAGTGACCCATGAAGTTTAGGTTTGTGCTGTACCTCTGAAATTGTAACACAATACTCCTGTGCTTAAGGGAGGAGGAACAGTGCAGATATAACCTTGCTTTAACCTGAATAGGCTATACAGCCATGCAGAAATACTAATACAGGAGCAAAAAGCAGCAGCCACTAACAGGAGGGAATTAACCTTTCTTCCCTACACATTCACATTGGTAAATCTTTGCATGGAATACAGCAGTGCAGTCTGGAGTCTTTCAGCTACCTATTCTCTCCCAGTTCTTATCTCTTGTCTATCACATTATATAGAGAAAGTCCGAATGCATATAACAGATACAGACAAAGTCCTTTGCAGGCCAACAAACCCCCAGGAAGGGTGAGAATGTACTCAAGGACCCTTGTACTTACTTTTATTTTTATTATTATTATTATTATTATTATTATTATTATTATTATTATTATTATTATATTTAAAGGTTATTTCTTGCAAGACAAAAACAATGAAAATGAACTTCTGAGTTCATTTTGACCATTCAGAGCATATAGAAAAACAAACAAACAAACAACTATATGCTCTGCAGTCTTGACAAAAGGATATACAAAGAAGGTCACTGGTCAGAAACTCCCCTCTACTTAGTATTTTTTACCTATTAATGGATAATTTACGGAGCTATCTAACACACACCAGTTAAGAACTCTAAAATTAGTCTCACACAAAACCTTTGATATTAATAGTGTGACAGTTAGCCCAGTACTTGATAATAACTGTACAAAGAACTAGTGATGAACAACATGAAAGTATAAGGTATAACCTGTTCGTGATGCTTATGGACAAGAAAAAATATGATTACTACTAAATTTCTGCTGTAAGTATTCATTCATATACTTTGAAAATAGGAAAAGTTATCTTCCTGAACTGTTTTTAATCCAAATAAATGTGACAATTTATATATGTACTACTGTTAAAGTCCTACAAATGACTAGGAGACAGAATAATAAATGACCTTGTAAAATAACTGTCCAACTTAAGGAAGAAGATGAAAATTATTTTATACATTACTGGAAAAAAGAATTGTCATAAGTAAATTGATGCATGTATGTGGGCATTCATGCACAGACATGTACACATGCCAACAATATCTGCATGATTCTAGGCATATTTTTTAAAAAATAAATAATAATAATAAAAATAAAAATAGGGAAATGGAAAAGCTACATGTGTATTGCTACACGCTTATTGCTCCAAGACAGACAGAAACTGACTGAATGTGTGGTTTCATTTCTTTAGATTAAATAGTTCATTTTCTATGCATCTACAGTGCATAGAGAACAGATGTGTTTATGAGAAGCCAGAAATTAATACATTCTTAGAAATAGAATAGTCCCTTGGTTATTAGTTTACACATTGATATGGTGAAACCATAAAACAAATAATATTTTTGACATTGTTTAAGTTCATGAACTGACAAAGAAAAAGACATACTCGCAGATAACTGAAATAATTATGTTTGTGAGGGACAGGATTTTTTTCGCCTCCCCCCCCCTTTTTTTTAATTTTACCTAAGTCATTCTCACCCTGGTATATATGTAATTTAAAAATTTAACAACCATTTAATAAAATTCCTGTCACCTTAGTCATGCAAACAGTGCTACTAGCTTCATTTCAGATTACTGTGACAATTAAGCAAAAAGATCATTCAGTTTTCCAAGTAATTTAAAACTATTCTCTGTTCATTTGTATCAGTTCAACAGAAGAAATCAATTTAACAAAAAATTAATGTCAAATGACATTTTTCATCACAAAATCCCTGGAATGGATAACGTTTTCTAAACCATACTGAGACAAACAGCAAGATGTATAGAGCAGTATCATCTTATTATAAGCTCTCTTCTGATTTCACAGCTCACAGCTTTTTAGTCACTGCACTTCAGACCTGCAATAAGTATCAACCAACATGGATTAGTCAATAGCAAATCATGTCAAAACAATATAATTCTTCCTAGGATAATGTAACAGGCCTTACAGTCAAAAAGTAAGTGACATAGTAGAACAGTATATTTGGCTTCAGTATAGCTTTTGACATTCTCATGACACCATCACATTCAGGCTAAATATGTATATTTATTTATGATATGATATGATAATGTGTTATATATATTTACTATATTTATATATATAATATATATATTATCTAAATGTGTGTGTGATAAGATGATTTCAAAACTAATTTGAAATATACAAGAGAATATTACTTTTTTGCTGTTAAAACTACAGGATTTATCATATGAAGTTCTTTAAGGTTCTGTTCCAGGCCAGAAGCTATATGGTATCTGACTTAATGACCTTAAATAGTGAATATGACAACTAGTTTTGCAGATAATATCAAGTTAGGATAAGCTGCAAGCGTACTGGAGGACAGGACTAAAATTCAAAATGATTTTGAAATATTAAAAAAACAGTAATGAGGAGACATGATTTTATAACTTACCTGAAATATGTTACTTTTAGGCAGAAATAACTGCATAGGTATGGAGAGCAAAAAACTAGCTAGAAGTTCTTCAGAACAAGAAATAAGAATGCAGGAGATCATAGTCTTGATTCATTAGAGTAATTGAAAAAAAAAAAAAAGAAATATTAACAAGATAATAAAGCTCTGAAATCATGTCTAGGGAGGTTATGGAGGCACTAAGAAATCAACTGATCAATTCTCAGACAACATTCACCAACAATGGCATATTGATATATTTCTTTGGGAAAAAACAAACAAACAAAAAGAAGTAACAACTATTTTAGGTCTTTTACAACACTATGATTCTATGAAAGCTAATTTTAATACATTCTAGTGCATGGACTGGCGTATGCTTTGTTGGGTTAAAAACTGGCGCCCAAAGAGTCATGGTGAATGCAGTCAAATCCAGTTGGAGGCCGGTCACTAGTGGCGTTCCCCAGGGCTCGGTGCTGGGGACAGTCCTCTTTAATATCTTCATCAGTGATCTGGATGAGGGCATCCAGTGCACCCTCAGTAAGTTCTCAGATGACACCAAGTTAGGTGCGTGTGTCGATCTGCTCGAAGGTAGGAAGGCTCTGCAGGAGGATCTGGATAGGCTTGACCGATGGGCTGAGGTCAACTGCATGAAGTTCAACAAGGACAAGTGCCAGGTCCTGCACCTGGGGCACAATAACCCCAAGCAGAGCTACAGGCTGGGAGAGGAGTGGTTGGAAAGTTGCATGGAAGAGAAGGACCTGGGAGTATTGGTTGATAGTTGGCCGAATATGAGCCAGCAGTGTGCTCAGGTGGCCAAGAAGGCCAACGGCATCCTGGCTTGTATAAGAATCAGCGTGTCCAGCAGGTCTAGGGAAGTGATTGTCCCCCTGTACTCGGCTCTGGTGAGGCCACACCTCGAGTACTGTGTTCAGTTTTGGGCCCCTCACTACAAGAAGGACATCGAGGTTCTTGAGCGAGTCCAGAGAAGGGCGACGAAGCTGGTGAGGGGTCTGGAGAACAAGTCCTATGAAGAGTGGCTGAGGGAGCTGGGCTTGTTCAGCCTGGAGAAGAGGAGGCTCAGGGGTGACCTTATTGCTCTCTACAGGTACCTTAAAGGAGGCTGTAGCGAGTTGGGGGTTGGTCTGTTCTCCCATGTGCCTGGTGACAGGATGAGGGGGAATGGGCTAAAGTTGCGCCAGGGGAGTTTTAGGTTAGATGTTAGGAAGAACTTCTTTATCGCAAGGGTTGTTAGGCATTGGAATGGGCTGCCCAGGGAAGTGGCGGAGTCACCATCCCTGGAGGTCTTTAAAAGACGTTTAGATGTAGAGCTTAGTGATATGGTTTAGTGGAGGACTTGTTTGTGTTATGTCAGAGGTTGGACTCAATGATCTTGAGGTCTCTTTCAACCTAGAAATTCTGTGATTCTGTGATTCTGTGATACTTGACTGTACTTATGCATCAAAGTGTCTAGTCAAATATCTGGAGGATGAAGACAGAACCCAGGCAGTTATGTGTGCCAGAAGTAACAATTAAGACAAAGCAAAACCTTGTTTCTGTTACCTGATTTTATTCTGAACTCATAGAGCTATCTTCTGAAAAATGGCTCAAAGCAGGAGTCTGTGAAGAAGAAGAAAAAAATGTTGGAAAAAATTGTCTAAAGCATAAAACTCACATACCAAAGGAAAACTTACTGAAATGTAAATGCTATATAATTGTTTATAGAATGGTCTTAACAAAGTGATTGGTCAAAATAAATATTTTAGAATAAACAAGATTCAAGACATCATAATTTCTTTTGTTAGGCAATTCAGAGCTGAAATTTGACCATTATTTGTTTATTTTCTTACTGAGGAAATAATAAAGAAATAAATAAGAGTTTGGGTGGACCTGCTTATTTTCTTGGAAGTGTCCCCCCGCCACCCAAACCACTGCATGAGTTGTTTAATAATAAGCAAAGAAATAATAACAAGACAAATATTGTTTGTACATAACTTGATATCTAGACATTAAAGCAATGGGATGAATTTAATATAGAACTATACCAAGTGTTGCATTTAACATGAACTTTTGAAATGAATGTTGGAGATATGCAAAATAAAATTTGAGTTTTCCACCTTTTTTTTTTTTCTTTTCCCTATATTTGTTGTTGTTTACCAAATTTAGGGAAATGTTTTTGTTCTCATTAAGCTCAAAGGCTTCTATTTAAGTTAAGTGTGTTTTAAAGTAATTTCATGAAACAAAATTCTTCAGAGAAAAAATGGTATCCAAATAGATTCCTTTCCCGCCTTTCCTGTTTTATATATATATATATATATAATTTTTATTTTTTTTTGTAATAGCTAAGGCAATTAAATAATAGCAATTAAATTAAAAAAGGCAATTAAATAGCTAAGTTCAATTAAATGAACAACCTCATCCAAATATTTAGCTTGTATATCAAGACTCAGTCTGTTTATTTTTTTCAAAATATTGAAAGCATAGAACAGAAACAATGACACAAAATTAACTGTAACTCTGCTACACAGTATTTTAGTGAAGCCTTAATTTCCTGTAGCCATGCTTGCATTATCGTTAAAACTTATTCAAGCAAAAAGAAATAGGAAAAAAAAAACAAAACAAAACAAAAAAAAACAAGCAAACAAAAAAAAAAACTTCTCAAAGAATGGAAATTAGCTGAAACCGATTTTTACTACACTGATAAATTGAGCATGAAGAGCTATAGTTTTAATTACTGTATAGAAAAACAGGGATTAGCCCAGAAGACATGACTGAGTAGACACTTGCAGAGGTAATGTATTTTCTGTCTCCTTCAGACTCAAGTATTCAGTTAAGTGAAAGAGGAGAAGGTTTCTACCTGTTAATGAAGACTATAAAAAATGTATTAAATTAATGATTTACATGGTTATCAGGGTAGTGATCATATCTGGGCTTTCCCAAGGAAAAGGAGAAAGAGATTCTCAAGTTACCATGGAGACAGAAAAATCAAAGAAAAATAATTATTATTCATGGGGAAGAACCCAAATCTGTGCTGTTCACTGAAATAAAACTTGAATAAGAGTTTAATAGTCCTTCCTTCAAATACCCCTGTTGGGTCAATTCCAAAGTATCGAGAAAGCAGATATTTAATTAAAGATTTTAATGCTCTTTGTTTTTCCTCTGAGGAAGAAATTTGCTGGACGTAACAGTACAAAACACAGTTTATCCAGTCTCTGTATTGCCCAACAAACTAACAAACAAACAAACAAAAATGATAACTGCTTACACGACCAGAGATTGGAGTACAGTTTTGTTAGATAACAATGTCATATTATGTTCCTGCACTCTTCCCAGACTATATTAACAAAGGATAAACTTGTAAGGGTACTAGCTCATTGTTCTTTCAGAAAATGCTCAGCTTTTAACAGCTAGATCAGCCAATTAACAAAGTTCCAAAAATTTTCAAGATCAATTTCAGCATTTCTCAGCTTTTTGGAAACACTGTTTACTTTTGATGCATATGTCTTCAGACAATCCTCCAGAAAGTAATCTTTCCCTCTTCACCAGCCTGTATTTAAAACTAAGGCCTAATCATGCATGTAAAGTTTTATAGCTATGGAAAACAATCTAATTGCCTGTAATGTGGGATGGGGGACACAATTTTAATTACTGCTAATTGTCTTAATTAGCTTGCAAACTTTGTTTCAGCAAAGTAACTGTAAATATTTTTCTGTGTTCTGGAAAAGCTAAAATACTGTTTTATCTAGAAAGTTTGGCTTTCTATATATATGCTATTTTTTGTCATTCTCAACTTCTTTGAATGACCTAAACTTCAACAATCATGCTGCTTGATTGGTCCCAGAACTACTGTCCACTACTGTCTGTTCCTTTGCATCTCTCTTCTCATGTGTATTTAGATACGAGTATAATAAACATCAATTTTAACTGTATTTCAAAATGCACATGATCATATTTATTGTTCTGACAGCTTTTCATCTATTTTCATTATCATCACTAATGGAATGCTAACAGACTCAACGGAATTCTAAACAAGTTTAATCTTTACTCTCCTATTATGGAACATGTGTATGAAATTGATGTGACATTGAATTGCCATATGATCTAAGTAACATCCAGTTTAAAAGTTCTTTTACACTGAATACAAACTGCATCCTTTCTAAATTTAATCAATATTTATCTTATAAAAGTATTTAAAGGAAAACTGGAACAAGTTAGAAATAAGCTAGATTTGAGTGATGCTAAAAGCAGAATAGACAGTAGAACTTGTTTACTTAAGGAAATTTTCCACTGCTGAAATTCCTCTGATGCCTATTTAGTTGCCCAAATTCATCTCCTCTGTTTGAAAAAAAAATAAATATATATATATATATATGCATGTATCTATATATGTATGTATTATTTTTTACCTTGTTATTTTCATTCTGAGGTAGAAATCACCATTAACTGTCACCTTCAGGCATTCTTTGATCAAACCTCTTACTGTGGAGAAAAAGTTCAAAAAGGAGATAGGAATGGAATTGAATTTTACAAGTGACATTATTTGCTTCAGACCAGAAGCAAGAAGCATCAAGTTACCTTAGTTAACCACAGCCTCCTTTTATTTTTTTCAACAAATGATGATCTCATTTGATCAGTTTTCTGTGACATAAATTTCACAGAATGTCAGCTTTGTTATATATGGAGTGGTAATTCATGTCGAGAAAATGGTTAATATTAATAAAGAAGGGGGAAATTTGGGAGTGTGGCCATGGGGATTGGCAAGTCCCATGGTTGATGATAACATCAGACTCTTAACGATGAGGCCATCAAGAATGTAAAAGAGTTTAGAGGGAACATAGAAGGGTGATTCAGGAGACTCCATGAAGGCATGGAAGTTTCTGGGTGTTTGCTGTTGTTGTTATATGCAAAGTTGTTTGACCAATGAAAAGTTGTTTTGGAAAGGACTGCTGTGGGGAGAGGGTATAAGAGTGGAGCCTGCCCTCAAGAAAAAAAAAAAAAAAAAAAAAAAAAAAAAGAAGAAAGCAACATGATCAACATGATATAATGAAGTTATGTCATCAATAAAGAAGCAGAAAGAAGGAATGAAAAGGAACAGGCTAGCAGAATGGAGATGAGGACGAGAACAGGCACATTGATCGCCTCACGAAGACAGGTTCGGCCAAACTCAGCAAACCACTCAGAGAAGCTCATACAGAAAGCTGAGAGAAGCTCAAGCTGAGAGAAGCGGACCTGTGCACACAACTGCCCCTCGCTGGTAAGCAGCTGCGCATTATGGGGAAATCATATGTTCTTAGAAACAAAGACTGTCCTGGTAACCTTACAGCTTATTCTCCTTACTAACAATCAGACAGTTTATGATCCTGAAATATGGGACCAAACTGAGGTCAAGGTGTGGGACTCTGCAACTAAAAATGACAAGGTTGCGGTGGGATTGCTCAGCACCTGACGAGCAATCTCTGAGGCCTTAAAGAGCCATGTGGGACCACAGTCGGAAACGTGAGGTTTGCCAGACAGTGAGGGAGCTGCAGGCTCCTTTACTGATCCGACCACTACTGATACGACCACTACCATGGGCCCCTCTGCTGCTACAGCCATCGAAGGCTTTTGCTGTTACGCCCCCTGGTGACCTGGACGTGCCTTTTGACCCAGGCCCTATTGGCCTTGAAAAGGAGATGGATATGTTTTTTTTCAATCCGAGGACACATAAGGCCTGAAGACCAAGCTGCTTAACAACTTAAAGCGAGACATATTGTTCCCATGACTAGCCCTGGAATTCTCCGGTGTTTGTAATCAAGAAAAGGAATGGAAAATAGAGACTGCTAAGTCATGGAACTTAAAGGATTGTTTGTTACCTTTTCTGATCGTACATATGTATAGGTGTACTTGAGTTTAGTATGTAAAAGCAATGTTCTGTATATTTAGAATGTTTGCTGTTTATGTGTGCGTGTTGGTAGAGTGTAGATTCCCTGCGCACCCAGCGCTGTTTACTTGCCTTTTATACCTTTTATAAATATCTCTTTTATAACTTACTAAATTCAGATTGAGTTGAGACTTCATTTATAACAGCTTCCAAATTGTAATAATTCGTTTTTTTCTTATTATTCTTATTATTTTTTTCTTCTGAGTTACCTTAGCAGTACAAAGTAGATAACAACACTTATATAAATTAAAGGCTTTTTCATGTCTCCTGTTCTGTATTTTGCTTTTATCCTACAGAGTTTCCCTTAAGGTTTCCAGAAGACACAGATTTGAGATTATAAATCCAAATTAGTGAAATTGTTTATCCTATCTGATTCAATTCACTTTTTTTAAAAAAAAAAAAAAAAAAGAAAAGAAAATTTGGACCATTTTTCTGTAATTGCCAGTCCCATAAACAAAGAATTGCAGATATAGATGCAGTCTTCTCCATTCCTCTTTTACATTCCGCCTTCCCCCCCCCCCCCCAAAAAAAAAAGGAGTCCCTAAGACCAAAACCTTTTTTTTTTTTTTTAATACAGTTTTATCTGTCTTTTCAGCTTTTATTAACATTAGTATAAGAGCTTTTTTATTTATTTATTTATTTTTTTTGCAGAGAATGACAAACCCCGTTATTATTATGCTAAACCAGACTCTACTCCGAAATAGTTTCCTATAAGTCAATTTGCACTGGCATTCTTCCTAATGTGTGGCGTAAAGATCTCATTACAATTAGCTGATCTAGTGAATACATTAGAAGTTTCTTCTGTAGATCTCTCTAATTCTACCACCTATGAATTGCATCTATTGCCTAAATGGTCTCAAAATAAATATAAAGAACAAAAGCTGATATTCAGCTTCAAAAAGTAAATAAATTCTTCCACTTAGGGCATTTGACCATGCTGTAACTGTCATGCCAGACTCTGTTTTCAAGTTCAAATGAAGTTGGAGGCCAGTAAAGGCTAAAGCCTTTCTGTGCAAAATTACCATTTCATGTTAATAGAAGTGTGCTCAAGCAACGCACAAAACTTTGCTTCATGAAAATAAACATTAATAATAATAATAATAATAATAATAATAATAATAATAATAATAATAATAATAATAATAATAATAATAATAATATCAAAGGTTTACATAAAGTCATTATAGAAGTGAGTTCCTATATGAAATCTGAATCTATATGAGATTTTACTGGACAACTGCTTGTCTTTCCTTCATCATCCATTCTATTCTGTGTCTGCATTTAGATTTATCTGCTTGTGTTTGTAACTGAAAAGAGAAATAAAAGAAGGAAAAGTGGAAGCCAGATTCCTTATTTTATTTTGTTTTGTTTTGTTTTTCTATGCACACTGACAAATGTGTCTACCATTGCTCCAAACACTGCATTGTTTCAGTGCTGTTGTTGAAAATAAAGTTTAAATAAATGCATGTCATCTGAGTGTGAGGGATTAATTTAATGTGAAAATATATATCCCTGATCATGATTTCATGTAAACAGGAAAGGATAGTTCAGCTATTAAAGCACTAAGAAACTGAGGAACAGAAGCTTATATATACAAAATACATGTCTTTATACAAAACAGACTTTTCTGTGATCTTCAGCTCTTCTCAGCTAAGTGTGTATGAGGGTTGTTCTTAAAACTCTTCTCAGGCATTTATCTGAATTTTTATATGTTTAAGTACCTTTAGCAATCTGACTGTTAGACTTCTAGGGTGTATCTAGCTTTGCAGAAAGCCAGCTAGCTCTGTAACTAGAAAGATTATAGTCACATGAGCATGACATTCATTAGAATAGGTGCAGATAGTACTATGCTATCACAGCTGGGTTACTAGCTGGTATTTTCACATCATACTGCATTCTAATCATACATGTTTGCTCGGACAGAGCTTTGACATTCTGATGAAATAGTAGGTAGAAGTATTCCTGGTATCTCTGCTCCCCATATGTGGAATGGTAATAAAATTTCTTGAATTCAAAAGACTGTTTCAAAGATAAGTAACATAAATAGCTTTGTGGGTAAAATATATTTCTTGTAAAATGAATCATATAAATATTAATCTTCATAACTGTATAGGCAAATTAAGTTAGCAAAAACTGAATATAACTATGCTTTGTGTATCTTTAGCCATATCTTTAGCCTGATGCTTTTCTTTCTAAACTTTGTCCAACCAAGAGACAGATTGCCTTTCAGCCCACCTGCAAAACATAACAGGAACCCTTTGGTATTATGTGTGCTGAAGAATCATACCACATAAGCTGAATTAAGATTTTTAATCAGTAAATTATTTTTATATCAGTCTAAGTTGTAGCAATCTAATCAAGGACTTGGTAGTCCAATTACAATACTAACATTTATAATCCAAATAATATCTATTACAGCTAATAACATAGCTGAAACTGCTATACACATGCTTCCTACTATCTACCACTTTCCTCTGATGTTAAGTTCAAAATTCCTGTTCCCGTAAAAAAATAAAATAAAATAAAATAAAATAAAATAAAATAAAATAAAATAAAATAAAATAAAATAAAATAAAATAAAACAAAACAAAATTGGCAAATCATCATTTTATATTTTTTTCCAGGTGGAATATATTGTTGTGAAAATTTAGGATCTTCCTTCTTACTCTTGGATTAGTTTAGAAGATTTTCATATATTTTTTTAAACACCATCTCCTTATTCACTATTACTTCATTGGCTTTGATTCTACTTTATATCAAATTTACTTTATGTGGTACATTTTATATGTATCATGTACTTTTTGTTTTCTTTTTTACCTATAAAATAAGCTGTTGATGTACTCTAAAGGTAGCAACTAATTGAGCACTACTACAGGATTTATAGACCTGTGCCTTCTGATATCATTATGTGCCTGTACTCTCAAGGCCTCTGCCATACTTGTACTCTTCTCTGCTGCACCTGTAATACCAGTTTGTAGTTTATTCTGCACACAAAAGTCCAGACAAAACCTTGGCAACTCCAATTTCTGAGGTTATGTGGAATTAAACAAAACCCATGGCTTTTTGCCAGTAAAGATGAAATGCAAACCTCCAGGGAAACAGGGTTGCAATAAACACATTGTAACATACTGAAAAGCTGTTCATCCCACTGAATTTAGATCATAGATTTCTAAAGGACACTAATTCAAATATGGATTTCTTAAATAAGGACTTCATCTTAAAATTATATATAACTCATATTTCTATGCTTCAAATCATCTCCAGTTAGAAGTTCTCTGCTGGGATCAGTGACAAAACTATAATGAAATCAATGGGATCTGTGCTACCACACACCCCATACCTCTTTGATATTCAGTATCAGCAGTAGCCTATTATACTCCTGAAGTACTATTCCAGACCCTGAAAGTATTGAAAGTTTTGAAAGCCTGAATCTCAGAATGCAAGAATTTTTCCAGTCATGTCTAAATTTCCTGCTACCTTTCTGCAAAGGGATAATTTTCTGCCCATAATAACAGCAGTATACTTTTTAGAAAAAATGTTTTCTGCCTTTCTTTGCTATTTTTAAATGATCTATTTATACTTTTACAGCTGTCTCCACACAACTCTTCCAAATGCTTTTAATTAACTCATTTAGATATTCATACTAATATGACATTTTTAATGGTATTTCACCACGTAGCATTATCCTGTCACCATATGTGTCCTTGTGAAACCTACAAAATTTTATTTTATTTTATTTTATTTTATTTTATTTTATTTTATTTTATTTTATTTTATTTTATTTTATTTTATTTTATTTTATTTTATTTTATTTTATTTTATTTTATTTTTATACAGAATGCACTATGCCATAGTACCTTGTGCTGCTTGTTTAAATAGTAGCACTGAAAAGAGCTTTGGATGCCATTAGCTGATGATTTTTAGAGTAGATGGCACAAATTACACCTCAATATAATTTAACTTATATTTTGTTACTCCAAGAACAGTATTAGAGATGTTCACTCATTTTGTGACATAATATTCATTTCTGTTTGACCTATAATGAGTAAAAGCTTTTCTGAACACAGCAAATTAAAGAAATGGGCAGACATATTTTATTAATACACCTTTTTCTCTTTTGAGTCCTTCTATAAATTTTGGTACCTAAAATGTGCCTTTTTAGCTATTATTATTCTCTGTCATTTTGGAAAAATGTGAAATAGGTTAGTTAATTCATGTAAAGCAAAACTAACACTTTAATGCAGAAGAAGACTTTATCAAAGAATCCTGAGCCTAAGTGCAAGTAGCTGTTGAAGTTGGATTTATTTTTTAAAAGGAAAAATAAATAAATAAATCCAGGAGACAGCATGGTTATCTTTTTTTTTTTTTTTTTTCTCCTCAACAGAAATATATTGTGTTTGTTGACATCCAATAATTAAAGTATTCCTTTGTTGTCATACTGGTGTTTTCTTACAAAGTATTTTATGATATATTCGAGGATACAATTAAAAGAATATTATTTTATACATGTATGCCTATATATTCCTTATTTTCTGAATTTCTATATAAGAGAAATTTCCAAATACTGAATTATGCATTCTACCTACTAATAAGGGTATTGAGTAACAGGCATAGCTAAAACAAAAAACAGTTTAGGGCAGGCATCCCCCTTAATTACTCTCCAATTATTTAATTATTTAATTACTCTCCAATTATTTTTTAAACTACTATTTGGAAATTACTGTCTAAGGCTACTCTATGTACTTGATCCTCATGCAAAGTCCTGCTGCATGACTGAGTAGTACACTTACTATCACCTGTTAGCTCCAGAAGTGATTATATATTTTGAGGCAGTTTTATCATTACATTTACAAGCTAGTTTGCAATTGGATGCCAAATTGAATGGAAAAAAAACAAAGTTGCATAGTCTTCCAAATCAGTACACAGAAGGATAATTATATTTTTCATGCCCATGGGCATTTAATACAATAATTAAAGGCTGAAAGGCGTTTCAGTCAGAGTCAGTTCTTTTTCATTTCTTTTACCCTTAAAGTTTGATTATTTCATCATTTCTATAACTATTTCATTTTGACTGCAATATTTTACCAGTATTCAATACATAGTGTTAGTTCTTACATTTATTTTCCTATCTCAAATTATGTTAACCTCATTGTTTTTGTAGTCTGTTCTAGTTAAGAGACTGGTCTAAGCAACAGAGAAATGTCCATGAATAAAGTTCTTTTTGCTGGGCTAAGGCATTTGAATCTTTTCCATCTGCAATTGTAGATATGTTTCTATCATTAACCTTGAGGATAATATGAGAAAGGATTTATAGAAAGTGTTGTATGCTAAAGTTAGTCTTGATAATGCTTTTGTAGTTTCAGTGTTGATTTCAAAGCCAGGAAGTAAGGGACAAGTAGGTAAGAAAAGCACAAAAATAAAAAGGTGAGTATGCAGAGGAACTAGATATTTTCAAGGTACTTTAAAGCAATTTCTAACGATGACACAACTTGAAATAAAACCACTCATAAGGTAAATTCGTGTGCAACAGAGCTCCACCAAACATAAAATGGGCTCCTGGCTTGTCACTGTAAGCTGTTCTTTTTCATGGCAAATAATTATAAAATCTGGGCCAAATGCTGCATTACAGAACTCTCTACTTTTGCAAATACCTTATTCAGACAAAAGCATCAACTTCCATGTTTCTCTGTGTAAAAATTCTATATGGATTTTTAGATTTAACCCATAGTTACATTGTTGTATTGTTACATTGTTACATTGGTGGCATTTCTAGGAAATTTTTATGAACAACTAAGGAAATAAAGATATCATAATATATTCCTTTAGATTACAGGGGACTAGGAAGACTTGATTAGACAGAAGTGCAAGGCAATACACAGACACACCTTTTACAGGATTTTAACAACTTCAAATAAATCTGTAATGCTGATTTATTGGCCCCATTTATTGGCACTTTTGACCCCATTTACTAAACTTACTATGATGTTTCATAGTTAACATACTTTTAACATAACTTGGAAAGGTTTATGCTGCTCGTTTTTTTCTTTATATTGATGACACAGATAAAATAATTTAGAGAATATTGTGACCTCTGTATAATTGGACTAAATTTGATACTTTGAGGACTGTTGAACATTTTATTTTTTTTCCAGTCATTGATATCATGACTTTGCACAGCAAGTGTGGAAGTACAGGGCATCAAGAACCATTACTGGCATCTTCTCACAGATAACCAGTGATAGGACTAGAGGGAATGGCCTCAAGTTGCACCAGCGGAGGTTTAGGTTACAAATTAGGAGACATTTCTTCTCCTCAATCCAGGAGGTTCCTGTAGAACAATGGTTATAACTTTTTGAAACAAGTGGTTGAGGAGCCAATGAGGAGAGGTGTGTTGCTGGATCTTGTACTCACAAACAAAGAAGAACCAGCTGATGTGAAGGCTGGAGCAGCCTTGGCTATAGAGAGTGGGAGTAGAGTTCAGGATCTTGCAAGAAGGAAGCAGGGCAATAAGGATGATTGCAAACCTGGACTTCAGGAAAGCAATCTTTGGACTCCTTAGGGACCTACTTGGAGGAATCCCATATGTTAGGGCCCTAGAACCTTGGTGGTTTTACTTGGGTGGGCAGCCAAACTCCACCTCAGCTGCTTTCTCACTCTCCCTCCTCAAAGGGAAAGGGGGAGTAAATATAATGCAAAGGGCTCAAGTGTTGAGATAAGGACAGGGAAATAGCTCAACAATTATGGTGACAAGCAAAACAGATTCAGAGTAGGGAGATAATAAAATTTATTGCCTATTATTAACAGGCTAGAGAAGCGAGAAACAAAGGAAATAAACCAAAAACACCTTCCCCTCCAGCCACCCTCTTCCACCCCCTCTCCCCAAGTGGTGCAGGAGAATGGGGCAATGGGGGGTTGTAGTCAGTCTATAGCACTTCATCTCCACTGCTCTTTCTTGGTTGCTCTCTCCCCCTGCTCCATGTGGGGTCCTTCCCATGGGATACAGTCCTTCCCAAACTGATTCTATGTGGGTTTCCCACAGGCAGCAGTTCAAGAACTGCTCCAACATGGGTCCGTACCACGGGGTTCATCCATCAGGAGCAAACTGCTCCAGCATGGGTTCCTCATGGACAGCAGCTCCCCCTAGGCCCTCTGCTCCTGCATGGGCTCTCTCCACGGGCTGCAGCTCCAGCCCAGGACCTGCTCTTGCGGGGGCTCTCGATGGGCCGCAGCCTCCTCCAGGCCACATCCACGTCCTCCACCAGGGGTTCCTCCATGGGCTGCAGTGTGGATATCTGCTCCACCGTGTTGCTTCATGGTCTGCAGAGGGACAGCCTGCTTCAACATGGTCCTCACCACAGTCCTCACCACAATTGTGGCCAGCGACAAGACAAAAGGCAAGAGGCACAAAGTGAAACACAGGAAGTTCCAGATTAATATGAGAAAATACTTCTTTACTGTTGAGGGTGACAACTGAAATAGGTTGCCCAGATAAGCTGTGGAGTATTTCTCTCTGGAGACACTCAAAAGCCACCTGAATGCAACCCTGTGCAATGTGCTGTAGATGACCTTGGCAGGGGGCTGTAACTAGATCTCCAGAGGTACCTTACAAACTTAGCCATTCTGTGATTCTCTGATACGGTAACCTCTGAAGACCATTTGAATATTCGTGACTGAAAGATGACTTAAACTTAATAGATTTACTATAATAGGATAACTAAATAAGTTATATTCTTGCAAATGCTATTTAAAAATCTTTATATATGGAAAATGTTAAGCAAACAAGCAATATGACAGCTTCCATAGGGAGCCTTACATATCCTAAATTCCTCTAATGGAAGACCTCTAGAAATTTCATTTTGTTCTGGACATGCTTGTTCCTGTTCTTGAAGCCACATAAGCTTTGATATGCTATCCTAATGGCTCACCAAGATTAAAGGAAATGCATGTTGCCTAGATTCATTCTGATATTAAACATAACAGAATACATTTGATTTATCCACTTTGGCTAGTGATATAATTATATATAAAATGATTTAACTATGATATAACTATATATAAAATAATTTAATCCAATAATAATAATAATAATAATAATAATAATAATAATAATTAATAGTAATAATAATAATAAAACAAGACATTAATGACTTACTTTCTGTTTCAGGTAGTCCTATAACTGTAATGTTGAATTGTCATTTACAATTTAATGATATTGCTATTAACAGAATGGAAAATAATGTTTCAGTTGCTTTTATATAGTTAATTGTTCTTGATACATAACAAATTAAGACCTCTTTTTTTTTTCAGTTAGAATTTCATATAAATCATCTTGGAACTTCTGTTGGAGCTTAGACAGAAAAAGAAAGCGTATGGCTGCTGGAAGCAGGGTCAGGCAATGTGGAAAGAATACAGGGACACCATTTGACTATGCAGGGAGAAAATTCATGTGGCCAAAGCCCAAGTACAATTAGGGCTGAAGTTAGGCAGGTGTGTGGGAGACAGTAAAAAGTTTTTGTTTGTTTGTTTGTTTGTTTGTTTTTGGTTTTGGTTTTGGTTTTGTTTTTTTTTTTTTTAAATATGTGAACAGAAAAAGGAGGACCAAAGAAAACATGTCCACTACTTGATAGGGAAGGTAACCTCACAGACAAGGATGTAGACAAAGCAGAGACATTTAATGCCATCTTCACCTTTGCCTTCAACAGTGACGATGGGCTTCAGGACCTGGGTGCCCAAAATATGGGAATAATAAACTTCCAACCAACCCTGAACGTGTGCAGCATTTGCTGCTCCACCTGGATCCATACAAGTCCATGGGTCCGGATGGGATTCCTCTGAGGGTGCTTAAAGAGCTGGCTGACATCATCGTGAGACCTTTCTCAATTATTTTTCATCAGTCTTGGGAATCTGGAAAGGTCCCAGTAGACTGGAAGCTGGCAAATATTGTACCAATTTTCAAGAAGGGAAAGAAAGAAGACACCAACAACTACAGGCCTATCAGTCTCCCATCAGTGCCTGGTAAAATTATGGAGAAGATTATCCTTGAAGTTACTGAAGCTCATATGGGGGACAATGCAGTCATTGGTCCCAGTCAAGATGATTCATTAGGGGTAGGTCCTGTTTGACTAACTTGATTTCCTTTTATGATAAGATCACCCATCTAGTCAATCAAGGGAAACCAGCTGATGTAATCTTTTGGATTTCACTAAAGCTTTTGACACAGTTTCCCATAGGATTGTACTGGACAAATTATCCAGCATACAGCTAAACAAACCCATCATACGATGGTTGAGCAATTGGTTGACAGGCAGGGCTCAAAAAGTTGTGGTAAATGGAGCCACATCAGGCTGGTGGATGGTCACTAGTGGGGTCCTCTAGAACTCCATTTTAAGGCCAGTCCTCCTCAATTTTTTTTATAAACAATTTGAATGTAGGACTAGAAGGTTTTTTGAGCAAATTTGCTGATGATACTAAGCTGGGAGGAGTTGTTGACTCTGCTGAGGGTGGAAAGGCCTTGCAGAGGGGTCTGGACAGATTGGAGAGCTGGGCAATCACCGACCTCATGAAGTTTAACAAGAGCAAGTGCCAGGTCCTGCACCTGAGATGGGGCAACCCTGGCTATATGTACAGACTGGGTGATGAGACACCAGAGAGCAGCCCTGCAGAGAGGGATCTGGGGGTTGCAGTTAATAACAAGCTGAATATGAGCCAGCAGTGTGCCCTGGTGGCCAGGAGGGCCAACTGTATCCTGGGGTGCATCAAGCATGGCATTGGTAGTCAATCAAGGGAAGTGGTTGTACCGCTCTAGTCTGCACTGGTGCGGCCTCACCTCAAGTATGGTGTGCAGTTCTGGGCACCATAGTACAAAAAGGATGTGAAACTGTTGGAGAGTGTCCAGAGGAGGGCGATGAAGGTGGTGAAGGGCCTAGAGAGGAAGATGTCTGAGGAGCAGCTGAAGTCACTTGGCCTGTTCAGCCTGGAAAAGAGGAGGCTGAGGGGTGACCTCATCACGGTCTACAGCTTCCTCACGAGGGGGAGTGGAGGGGCAGGTGCTGATCTATTCTCTTTAGTGACCATCAATAGGACCTGTGGGAATGGTGTCAAGCTGCCACAGGGGAGGTTCAGGCTGGAGATCAGGAAAAAGTTCTTCACTAAAAGGGTTGTCGCACACTGGAACAGGCTCCCCAGGGATGTAGTCACAGAACCAAGCCTGTCGGGGTTTAAGAAGTGTTTGGACTGTGCACACATGATATGAATTTCTGGGTGGATATGTGTGGTGCCAGGAGTTGGTCTTGATGATCTTTGTGGGTCCCTTCCAACTCAGGATATTCTATGATTTTATGATTCTATGATAGAATAATGACTTACCTCATTTAGTGGGACTGTACACATTATATCTCATATATTCTCATCAGACTGGATATTCCTGTTTGGACCTCGTGTGATGTTTCATTTTACTCTAAAGATAGGCTGTGACTTTGCAATCAAATTTGTTAAATGAATCTGTTTCATATAAACTTGGTTCAGCTTTAAAAAAACACACATTTATTCAATGTGTATTCTTTTTAAAGTATGTATTTTTATCATAGCCAGTGTCTCACAGGATCCCTAAAAATGTCATCGATGCTTCAAAATCATATAGTAAGAATCTTGTCCCATAGCGTGGGTCTTACAATTACAGTGTGCCATGTGTGTTATCAGTGACATAGGTAAATATAGTCTGTTTGAAGAAAATCTATTGTTTTTAGTTGACAGAACTTTGTATTTAGAATTTTTATTCTATTAAGCAAAATAACGTGTAGGATTGCTGCAAAGAAATAGCCAGAAATTCTTCTCTCTATGCATAGTGACTATTTAAAGCTACATAAAATATCAGTTATCTCCTCTAGCTCTTCCTAATTGCTTTAAGGTCTGCAATGCATATATGAAATGAAGAGCAGGTTTACTACTGCTTTTCTTATCTTTGTAAGATAACAGCATGCTTGAAGACATGGTATTTTCTTTTTCCCTATTTCTAAAATGACTGATTTAAAGTGCTATACTTGTTTCTCATTCCTATCTATCTGTATCCTACAAATAAGTCAAGAGAAATGTTCATGATGTTTCAATAGTTTATTAAATGGGAGAGAAAGTTTGGACATCTATTATATACATAGATTTATTATATATAGATCCAGGCAGAATATCTATATTTAAAAAAATAAAATAAAATAAAATAAAAATAAATCAATTCCATTTGAAAAGCTTCCAATGTACTGAATGCTTCTTTTTTCTACACAAAAGAGGGAATGATTCAAGGGTCAGTTCAGTATCTAAAATTGGAACCAACCCTTAAAGTGAAACTTTGTTAGTGAAGGATATTGCTTTTTTTGTTTTGTTTTGTTTTTGTTTTGGATACATACAGTATCATTATTTTGGAGTGATTTCAGCTGTTATCCTGATGGACATTTAAATTTGTTATTTATCTGTTGTTACCTGTTACTTGCCTGTTAACAAAGCAAGACAAGAAAACGAGTTAGAGATTTTAAGAGAACACGGAAATATGAGTGAGTCAGTGAGGATTTCAAGAAACACCACAGTCCTTTTTTTCTGGACTTTGAGAAGAGGTGTACAAAGAGAAAGGTTTTGATGCCTTATATGACTGACTGTTCTGGAGAACAGATTTTTCTTTCTTTTTTTTTTTTTATTGTCTGTGTTCATGTTAAGTTAGTAAACTTAGATTGGCATAGTCAGTGACAAAGAGACTATAGGTTTTCTGAGCACACAGTTTTATCAAGGAGTCCATGAAAAGCTTAAGGAGCCAGTTTGCTACCGCTACACAGAAATTTTCCAGAAACTCAACTAGTCTGTGGGACTAAACTATCCCCACCCAGTCAGAGGCAGTTATTAAGCAGACTGCCACAGACAACTGACTCAAAAGAAATTAAACTGCTGAGATCACATTATTAGGCTTAGAGACAGGTGCAGGCATAACTACTGATGTTTTCCTCTACTAAAAGGAAGCAGAATTATTTAATTTAATAATTTATTATACTTGTGCTAAACCAAAGAAAAGTAAGATAGATATCTGTCACAGGCTTGTCATTCTACTAAGGGTTTATAGGACAGAGCGTGCCATTTATTACACATTAAAAAAAATAAAAATAAAAAAAATCTGTTCTGGCAGATCAAGAAATAGATTTTTGTGTATTTTGTGGCTTTCATTTTTGTTTTTAAATCAGTCCCTGAAAGAATGATCAAGAAAATACTTTGTCAAAAAGATGAGAAAGACAATTAACTTATTTAAAGGAATATCTGATTAATATGCCTTTTTTTTTTTTTTTACATTTATTTTTATGTGTGAACTTTGTATTATGTTTAGAGACACTTAACTTCACTTTAAACCCATGTACTTCACTGCAAATCCTTTGAAATCATCCACTGTTGCAAATATACTGAAAAGAGATTCATTCCCTTTCTGCACTCCAAGACTTTCCTACCTTAAAATAGCTTGCATCTGATTTTTATCTCTATCAAATCATATACTCAAAGATCAGAACATCTTACTTACAACATCAAATATATACCAAATATATTTTCTGCATTTGTTTCAGGGTTCCATATGTTGTATGTTTAGGTCACTGATAGCAATTAATACTATTTAAATATAATAATAATAATAATTTGAGGTAGTATTTCATATTGTTCTTAATAAGCAAGCTTAAAATTATAAGATAATAGAAATCTTTATGGCATTTTATGACAACATTTTATTAACTGTCTTCAGTCAGAGGTACTCAAATGTGAAAACAGAGAAGAGAGAACATTAAAGTAAAATATGTCCTATCTTCAAAACATGTTGCAAAATTCTCCATACCTTCCCCATTTTTATAAAGACAACGGACGTAACCATGGTGTTACTTGCACCATTAACATTTATATAACATTTTCTTGTTCAGTGTCCCATCCCTGATTTGGCCATACTGGTCACATTATAGAAAACAGCAAATTCTTCATGGTATATATCTCTGCTGAATAATTTAGATACAGCAAACACTTCATAAATTTTACAAATAAAATGTATTTAAAAATATATAGCAATCAGTCAAAATATAAATATTTAATGAAATACTTCATTTTTTATTAAATCAGTCTGAATGTCATGCAACATTTTAACTGAACATTTCCTTACTGGATGGCTTCAAATTCTGTCTGCTTTTTTGTTTGCTTGTTTGTTTTTTATTCCAGTCATTCAAATAAATGCTGGACAATGTAACTGAGTAGCTGCATCAAAACATGCTGTCAGAGCTACAAATTCCAATGTTCCTTATCTGTTTTAAAGGTTTAGAAACTCTTGGGGTATTAATCCTAACAAATTGAAATGCCAAAAGAAAAAAAAAAATCTACAAAAATTAATTGCTTTATTACAAAGAACTCCATCCAAAAGTATTAGAGTTTATCTATTTCCCTTTCCAATATAACAGAGTAAGCTTTGTGATTATCTATATAAATGTTCAATTAGACTTAATGATATTTTATGGTGATTAGATTCACAGGCTGAACAGTATTATTGTTACTGATACTCATGGGGAAAAAAAAATAAAGAGAAAAGTAATTTTAACTTTGTAAGCACAGTGAAGGACTTTGAACTAGCTTCTGCTACAAAGGGAAAGAGTTATAATAAGTTATTCTATGAAAACAGAGTAATCATCTTAATGTTCAGAAGCAGCCAAACATGTAAATTGACTATTAGGATTTATTAGGAAAGGAATGGAGAACTAATCAGAAAACAATGTTGTGGCATTGTAGAACACACATTGTTCCTGGAACATGAATACTGTGTTTATTTCTCTTCTTATTTATAAATAAATAAATACATCTCGGAAAAGGTACAGAGGAAGGCAACAGGATGGCCAAAAGTAGAACTTCCCTATAAGTAATTACTAAAATCAACACATTTTTTTCAGCCTACAAAAATGTTAAGCATCTTTTAGTAAGATTCACCATGTGTTGCAGATAACATTTTCTTTCAGAGTTAACTCAATCAGTAAGACAAATGAACTGAGGTTAAAATTGAAGAAGAAATAATAAAATAGCTCACAGTTATAAAGCCAATAGACTTGGTAATCTTTGTGGGTACCTTCCAATTCAGGATATTGTATGATTCTACTGTGCTTCAGTAAACTGAAGAACTGTTTAATCACTCTAAGTTGTATAGTCAAACATGGAATGTGATTTTTCTGTGATGAAACAGAGAAAAATACCAGATGAGACACTAAAATGAAAATGAAACTGTAGAAGTATTAATTATATGAAGTTTATTTCAAATAGAGTTATCTATAGTACCTGCAGGAGTCTATCTGTGACTGATATACTTTAACCGTGGAGAGTTCTTTCTCTCTGTCTCTAAAAAGGTCAGTGTATATCCAGGAATTTTTGCTTCTGATGATTTAGAAGACTCTCCTTTCTGCATCATAAAACCTAAAAACAAACAAACAAACAAACAAAACAAAACAAAACAAATAAACAACAACAAAAAAAAAAAAAAACAGTGTTTGTGTTAGGTGTCTTTAACTATTAACCCATGTAAATATACACCATTGTTATATAATAAAGTGTTGTATTTTTTTTTAATGACTTCTTAGATTTATGCGCTTCTGTTTTCATTAATTCCCTTGAACATTCTAGTTCTAAAACAAAAGGCATTTGTATTAGACTTCTTTAACTATTAACCCTGTAATTATACATCACTGATACATAATAATGTTTTTTAATGACTGATTAAATTTATATGCTTCAGTATTCATTAATTTATTTGAACACTATAGTTCTAGTAGTTATGTCATACTGTATACAAAATATGGAGAACAGAAAGTGCAAATATTAGAGGGCACATGCAAATGTCATTTTTAATAGTTGTAGCAAAGATGTTTGTAAATCCCCTGGGAAAGTAAAAGTTTTAGCAAACTGGCTTTCATAAATACCTCTAATGCTAAATTCCCTTCTCAGGATCTTTCAGGAGTTTTCATCATAGCAAAAGCAAGACAGGTGAATTGAGTGAATTAGCAACACCAGAGGGAATTTGTATCAAAACCAAGGCTAGATCTCTTGAATTTACTTGTTCTTGAATTTACAGTTCTTACTGAGGCTGTTAGGGTGTATATTTAAATTATGCTCTGTGCCATATCTTTAGATGCTTAGCACTTTTCAAGCAAAATTTAAAAATAATTCTATTTAATAATTTTACACTGAGTTTATTTTTTTTCCATTCTAAAGATATGCCACACCTGTAATTAGAAATGTGATCAATAATCAAGCTAGTTCAGATTCTGGAAGCAAAGCACTCCATACTGGGTGGACCCTGTTATCCCTATCCCTGACCCAGGCTTAGGCAGCGTATGGGAGAATATTCATTTTACAGGCCCACCCTGAATCAAGGAGTCCAGTTCAAAATATGGAGAGTTGGCAGGCAGCACTTGAACCAATGTGTTGGCACTGTTTATTTAATTAGAACAGATATAAAAACATCACAGAATAGTGTCGTGGTTTTGGCAGGGATAGAGTTAATTTTCTTCACAGAAGCTTACACAACTCTCTTTTGGATTTTTGATGGAAACAGTGATACCACACTAATGTTTTTAGTTGTTGAAGAGCAGTACTTAAACAGAGCTAATGACTTTTCTGCTTCTTGTGCTACCCTGCCAGCAAGGACACTGAGATGTACCAGAAGCTGGGAGGGGACACAGCCAGAATAGCTGACCCAAACTGAAGGATATATTCCATACCACATGATGTCATGCTCAGCAATAAAAGCTGGGGTAAAGAAGGAGGAAGGACATCTGGATTGATAGCATTTGTCTTCCCAAGGAACTGTTATGTGTGATGAGCTCTGCTTTCCTGGAAGTGGTTGAACACCTGCCTGCTGATAGGAAGGAGTGAATTAATTCCTCATTTTGTTTTGCTTACATGTACAGCTTTTGCTTTACCTAATAATCTGTTTTATCTCAACACATGAGCTTTTGCACTTTTACCTTTCTGATTCTCTCCCCCATCCCACCCAGGGAGAGCGAGAGCAGCTGTGAGGTACTTAGCTGCCTGGTGGGGTTAAACCACAATAAATGGCCAGGTCAGCATTTTGATGGTATTCTCTAGGCTCTAGACAGATGTCTTAGAGCACCAAGAAGCCAGTGGTGCAGACCAGACCTGCAAACAAGGTAGAAAATAGATAGGTAAAGTTGCTTGCAAGCTCTACAACAGGGTTTTATTGCACTTACATTAAAAAAAATATATATATGCAATGAAGCATAATTACAAATCTGCTAACCCTTGTTCTTTGGTGGAAAATGTTTAGAAGATGAATTTCTGATGAGCTTTGGCACTGAAGCAGTACTGAACCAAATCTCACAGAAGGACCAGACTTTTCTTCATCAATGTTCTTCCCTTCTGCTTTTCTCCATTTCTACAGCATAGGAGAAAAACAGAGGTGTCACTGCCCCCTTGAAAAGACTATCTAATTCTGCTATCTGGTCCTTATTATCTTTATTAATACAAAGATAGAAAAGAAAAAGCCAAATTTAGTCCTATGAACTATGAAGACCCCTGGACACACATCAGCCCCCACTGAACCAGGAGGAGGTTAGGGAAGCGTAATGGGTCTCAACTGTTTTCTGAGGTGGGAGGAATTAAGCCCTCCTACTCATAGTGTGAGCTGCATTTAAATCATCAGGAAATTTGCCATTCACCAAAGTTTATGACAGTATTTATGGTTCATGACACAGACAAAGAATATCTTCTGGTAGTTTTCTATCATTTCCCTTATTAAATGGAAACACAAAAGAAGGCAGAGTATGATTTCTAGTTACTCAAGATACGTAGATGAGCCTTTATCTACTGGAGTGGATAAATCCTGGATTCTCAGTGTAAAAACGCTCAACTTCAGATTTTATTTTCAACTTCCAAATTTCCCACTGAACCCTAAAAAATGTTCCTGAAATATTTTGATTTAGAGTATCATTACTTTTATTTCTAGATTTTTGTAAAGTTGGTATTTCATGGCATATCACCTGCAACTACCCTTTACTGTATGTATAGGAAATGATTAAAGATAGAACAGTGAAAAATTGTTATTAATAGGTTATTTATTTATTTATTTATTGCTGCAATACAATATAAATAATGGTTATGATTCTATTCCAAAATGTGAGAGAAGTTGCTGCTTAACACTGATTAAAGGGATTTTTAAGGATATTAAAACAAACAAACAAACAAAAAACAAACCACCCTACTCCTAGATGCAGTCAGCTCTAAAAGTCCACCTAATAAAATCATTTTATAATTATAAAAATAACATATAAATAAAAATATATAGTAAAATGTGAAATGTTGAAATATTACTAAAACAATAAAGATGTAATAGGAAATAAAATTGTACATTAAAATCCAATTATAAATCCAAAATATGCATTTAAAAAAAAAAAAAAAAAAAAAAAGGTTTATTTTGGAAAAATCTTATTAAGACCAAAGACCCAGCTTCAGTAACTATATTCTGCTCTGGAAGAGTAGTAAATATCTTCAAGCCCTTGAAGATAGCTGAATACCTTCTATCAAAGAAAGTAAAAATTCACTTATGGAAAATCCCTATGTGTATAGAGGTCTGGGAAATGCTCAAGCATTTCCGTTAGTCCAAAACAAACCTGTCAGACCCAGCTAAGTGTACACATGAGAGATTCCTCTTTCTGGAACTGTTTTTACAAACTGTTTCATTTTAAGATTGATAAATGCCTGTAGTTAATAGTACAGTACTAGGATCCCATGAAAGTCCTAGAAATTCAGAAAATTCGGCTATAGATTTATGGTTTAACATGTTTTTCCTTTTTTTTTTTTTTTTATTACTATATATGGTTTGTTTCCTCTGAATAAGAATATTAGAATAAGAATGAATCAAGCTGTTTTTAAAATATATCTTATCATTAAATAATTGTTTTTTAATATGTGTTTTTGTTTAAATTAATTAAATTCATTATATTCTTTTTGAATTAAAAATACCAGCTCTTGTATATTTATCCAATTATAAGGCTAAAACATTTTTTGTCTTTCTTTGAAGGAGAAACTGAAGTTATAGGAAAATAGAGGAAGAATGGAATTTTATCTTATATTTTATCTTGTATTTTACATTTCCTTACATTATTCCTTGGTATATAGAGATGGTATAGTATTTAAGTGGTAGAATTAAAAAATAAAAAAATAAAAATAAATTAAAAAATGAGCACAGATCAGAGAGATTTTTCAGTAGTAATGAATAACAGAAAGATTCAAGTCAAGGAATATGGGCAAGATCTTCCTATTCCATTAATTATTCCAATGATCACAATTTTGCTGATTTATATCTGCCTGTAATAGACAGACCAAAGTTCTTGTTAAGACAGGTAATAGGATAATGGGGTGAAAAGTCTAATGGAGAGCTGACACTGGAAGCAACCTTACAAACAAGGAGCACAGGAGGACAGACAGCTAATCACCATTGCACTGGTACAGTGGTACAGTACACAGACAGGTGTGAAAATTACACTTTAAACATACATTTTGGCATCTGCAATGATTCAGGAAATCCCACTAGCTATGTTCCTAGGGCTAGAAAATCTGTTCTGGAGCCTTCAGTATCTGCTACATGTCTATCAAGGGTTGCAAATGTGACCTAGGCTATGTCATAGTCAGGATGTAGAAGCATACACTGCTTTGTAGAGACCTAAGTGCTTCTCATATCTGCCACATTATGAAATTGCTGCTTCTTTCAAAAGTTATGAAGGAATCTCTTTGAAAACCCCACTGAACTCACTAGGTTTGGAAGAAGAACAAGCAAAGCAAATAATCCTCCATCTTGTCCCCTGTCACCCATGCAAACAGCACACACATATAAGAATTTCCTTCAGTTTTAAAGGTTAGTGGTCCAGCTCTGTTTCTATACTGTCGATGTCTGAAAGCTTAATTATTTAGTTTGCTGTAATAAATGTAACAAGATAAACATAGCTATAGAGAGAAGTAAACATTCTGTGTACTGTGCATTTAAATAGAGAAAAACTCTCAGTTTACTATTTACAATTTTCATATGGCACAATTTCATTTCCTGTGTCTTCTTCTGTGTTTGTTCCTTGATGATTTCAAGCTCATCTTTAACTGTTCAACCTTATAGCTGTCATCAAACCCATGTACCCAATGTTCATTAGCTGATGTTCTGGTTCTTGACTTTGCTTCTTCCTTGCCATTTTATACCCCAGCCTGCAATAAATTATTTTAAGAATATATAGCACATTTCTTTTATTGTTATGTTTTTCTAATAAGCAATATATTAAAGGATGTTACATGACCACCTTGCATCTTATATGGTACCACATCGATTTCATTTCATGAACAAGCATATTGCTTTTAATTAAATATCAGGACAACAAAATACACTCTTTGAATATCTTCATATGAGATAACAGCTAGCTGTATTTATTTTCTCTTTAAAACTACATTGAGGTTAATCTGATAGCAATAGCAATCATTCCCTAAACACTAATGAAGACTACTTTGGAGTATATGAAGCAAAAAATGGCTGCTGAGCTCTGAGTAATTTCAAGGACTTCTCTCAGAATCTCTTATTTTATTTGGTGGTATGACATTAATTGGCACTATGGGAGTCAGGAGTAATAATTAATGCCCTGAATCTGTATTTTGATTTGTGCTTTGCTGTGAAATCTTGAAAAGAAGAAACCTTGGCAGAAAATAATCTAGGAACTTATATATATATAGGAACTTATATTTATTTGTGATTAAAATGTGCAGTGTGATAGCTATGCAATTTTCTCTGAAAAAGAGAGTTCATTGCATCAGAGGATAAAGGCTTCTGATTAATTCTAAAGCTCTATAATTTGCTTTCAAAGAGTATTTACTATGGGACCTAACACTACATAGTTATATTCTTACACAAATATTTTATTATGTACCTGTACTCTAAAGATATACTAGCAGCATATGCATCTTTCTCAAATGCGTCTAGTAGTTTTGGCTGTATAGTTTTGGCTGAAAAATGCAGCCATCTGCAACTGAGAAATCTATCAAAATAGTGTTAAAATTCGAAAGCAAATGGAACTTATGATGTGTGCATCTCAGGTCAGTCACTTAAACATAATATTTTTGATTCATTTTTAAATGCCACTATCTTGATCCATACTTACTTTATAAGTAATGCCACAAAGAAATGCTCCAAAACAGATGATCAAATATCTATATGAAGTCTTTCATTTTAGTGTCACGCCATTCTGGAGAAGAGTGCACAACAATTGTATTAAAAACTAAGAGTGCACAACAATTGTATTAAAAACTATCTGAGTAGTTGGTGGTGGGAAAAGGTATCTGCAAGTGATATTCATCCTGGTGTTCTGCACACAGCCATTCTGCTAATTTCCAGTATGCCACAAGACCTATAAACAGAGAAGAATGCAGAAAAAACAGGAAATTAGGATCTTGCATTCTTCATCAAACTTTTGCTCTCGTAAGGACCAACCTGGAGTACTGCACCTAGGTTTGCAGCCCCCAGCACAAGAAAGTGTGGATCCGTTAGAATGAGTCCAGAGGAGGGCTACAAAGATGATCAGAGAGCTGGAGCACGTTTCTTATGAAGAAAGGCTCAGAGACCTGGAAATGTTCAGTCTGGAGAAAGAAAGGCTTTAGGAAGACCTCACTGCAGCCTTTCAGTACTTAAAGAGGTAAAAAGATGGAGAAGGACTATTCACTTGGGTAAATAACAATAGGACAAGCTAAAAGAAGATAGATTTAGACTAGATATTAAGAGGAAATTCTTCACTGTAGTGGTAGTGTGGCACTGGAATGGATTGCCCAGAGGAGCTGTGGATGCCCCATCCCTGGAGATGTTCAAGACCAGGCTGGATGGGGCCTTGAGCAACCTGATGCAGTGGGTGGCATACCTGCCTATGGCAGGGGGGTTGGAGTTAGATTATCTTTAGGTAGCACAGCAATGTGTGCAGTCCTTTTCCTATACCAATGTATGTATAAATAAGTACAATTCATATTTACGGAATGTAATGAAGGAAATAGTTATTGATGGAGAGCTATAAAATAGAGTAGCTATAAAATAGAGCCCTCCTCTGGACACCTCCAAGTACCTTGACAATCTTTTCATATATTGTGGAGCCTGGAACTGCACACAGTATTCAAGATGAGTCCACACCAGTGTTAAATATAGCAAGAGAATCACCTGTTTTGACAAGCTAGCTGTGCTGTGTTTAATGCATCCCAAAATGCAGTTTGCCCTGCTGCCAGGGCACACTTACGTCCCACATTGAGTCTACTTTTAACCAGAATCCACAGATCCCTTTCTGAGGTGCTTCCTAGGCACTCATCTCCCAGTCTGTAGATATATGGTGTTACTCTAGCCCAGGTGCATTTTCCTTTGTCGGATTTCATGCTGTTGATGATTGCCCAATGTGCCAGTATTTCTAGTTCCATCAGCAGTGCTTCTTGTTCCTCCAGGAAATCAACAACCCCTCCCAGCTCAGTATAATCAGCAAACTTACTGAGGATGCATTCTACTCTTGTATCCAAATTATTGACAAAATGTTAAACAGGACTAGCCCTAGAACTGAACCCTGGCAAACATTACTAGCAACTCTCTGAGAGCCAGATGTAGTATTCAGCCTATTCACTACAACCCTTTGACCTCTGCCATTGAGCCAGTTCATAGCATAGCGTAGCATAGAATGAATCTATTTATCTCCCAGCTGGACAATTTGTCCAGAAGGATACTGTGAGAGATGGTAATCAAAGGCCTCACTGAAATCCAGAAAGATTAAATCCACCTTCTTCCTTTCATCCACCAAACTGGTGACCTTACCATTGAAGACCAACTTGTTAAGGCAGGATTTTCCCTTAAAACTTCAATGACTATGTCTGACAATAGCTTTGTTCTTTAAATGACTTCCAATATCGTCCCAGATAATCACCACAACTGTTCCTGGCAGTGAGATTAGACTAAGCTGTCTGTCATTTCTGGGTCTTCTTTCATGCCCTTTATGTCTGTATAACAATTGCTATCTTCAAGCCAGCAGTGACTCCACAGACTTCCACAAACTTTGGTAAATTCTTGAGAGGGTTCCACCTGTAAAGTCTGTTAACTTATTCAGAATTCTGGGGTGAATCCCATCAGGCTCCATGAAGTTGTGAACATTGAGATGATACAACTATTCTCTTATAATTCCAGTGACCACAAAGAGATAGTCACTGCTCCCCCAGTCTGGGTCCTCCAATTCTGAAGACTTTGCAGCCCAAGATTTGTTATTACTATTATATATTGAAGAAAAACAAAACTAAACTAAACAAACAAACAAACAAACAAAAAACACACCACCAACAACAAAACCCTCTGCCTCTTCCTTTTCCTTACTCGTTAGATGACCATGTGCTCCAGGTATCAAGCCACTATTTCCCTTTGACCTCCTCTTGATGTTGACATGCTAGAAAAAGCCTTTTTGCTATCTGATACCATGACACCACAGTGGAGAGTGTCAATTCAAGTTGAGCTTTGGCTTTCTTTGTTTTCTCCTTGCAGACGTGATCTACATTTCACTCATAACTTGAGCTGTTATATCAAGTTTTTTTCCTGGAAGTTCCCACTTAAGAAGGGAACAGAGGAAAATAACTTGGTGTTGAGTTTATATTTTCTAGTGAGCAGGGTACCAAATGGGAGGAACAACCTGTCTTCAAAACATTGCTCTGAAAATGTATTTGTAAAGTTTAAATTCAGCTGTCAGTGAGCAAGTTCCAGTCCTGGGAACAGACATGGAATTTCAGCACAGCTATGCAAGGAGGAACAGAGAGCACTCAACCCTATACATAAGGCACCTAGCAGCAGGATTGCAATACTTAAAGAACTGTGTTGATCATTAAAACCTACAAGGAACATCAAATACATCTTGTCTCTCCTCAGACCAGCTTACAACCTACCTATATACTCAATGCTGTAAGTTGATTTAGGTTGCATCTTCCAGTCATGTATGAGGACTTGCAAAGAAAAAAAAACAAAGCAGTTCTTTGGTGCCAGTAAGGCACAGATGGAAAAGGGATCGAGAAATGTTTAGATTTGAGTATTTCTTTGTGTGTGCATAAGAACACAGTGCTCCTAGACATCATTAATATCAAATCAGCAGCAGATAGGAAGGATTTTTTCCGTTATTATTATTATTATTATTTTAGATTACAAGCCTTACTCACTTAGTTCTGCTTAAATTCTCCTTTAGATGCCCAGTTCTTACTGACTCTAGCTTTAAGTACTTTACTGGATCATGATATAGCTTTCAGATAAATTAAATGGATTTACACTGTTTGAATTAAGGATAAATTGGCAAACTTTAAAAACTTTGGAAGCCAATTTTTATCCATTGTAATTGACTGGTAAACTTTAATTCTCTTAGCAATTTAGAAAATTTTGTGAAGTTGTTCTAGTGATGGAAGAAAATGGTGAAGAAGTACTTGAGTTCAGGTTGGATAATAATAAAAAAGTTTGGATCCTCTTCCACAGAATTAAACTCTCTGGAGGCTATTAAAATAAACACAGAAATATGTAAGCTCCATATCATACAGACTACCTTAAAGAAATACATATTTTCCATTGAGACACAGGCTTTTCAGAAGTAAATATATTTCACCACACAAAAAGCTCCTGAAAATTAAAATGCTATCTAGTCAAAGCTAGTCAAGGAGGTAACAAAGAAACAAGTAAATAAATGAATTTTATAAATGAGGTTTTGATTTTGAAGAAATTACCATAAAAACATGACTTTTTGTCAGTTGTGACCTGTATCCTTATAGAAAACGTTACCAATAATTTGAATAGAGCCTCTAGAGCAGTTTATTGTATTGCTGCATTGCTATTGCTTGAACTTCATCAAAGTATAGCAAAAAATCATAGAAAAATCTTCATTGGAGGGGACTGTGGCAAGATACTCCTTTCATCAAGGATGACATAGGACAATCAGACAATAGAATGCTTATGTACTGTGCTTGCGTAGCCAACTTATACAAAGAAATTTGTGATTTATTGCATGCTAGACCCTAAAATATCAATGAACTATTTGCAAGTGATTCACAGCTGTGTTGACCCACTCAGTCATGAGTACACGTGTCTAGACAATGTCCTCCTCAGGGATACTGATAGACTATTCAACAGATAGTAGTCATATAACAAATTGTACAGCTATTCATGGACCAGCAACCTGAGTCTTACATCAGACAACCAAAAGTCATAGCCTTGTAAGAGTAGTTTGGGGTATCTCTTTCTGGCTGATCCAGGTGATGCCTGGTGATGGAGACATCTGACATTGTGAAGGAGAATATAATGGTTCAACAACTTTATTGACTGTAGCTCTTCACCGTATGACTAACCTTTAATGGTAGTGTACCTTGTCTACACAGCAAGTGGCTTTTCCCTTTTCCTTTTGCCTATGATTAAATTGCTTGCATTCCACTCAGACTTAATTATATTGGTAATCAGTGTGTACAGTTATAATAAAATCCATCAAACTTAGTCCATGGTCTGTTGCTATTTTTTCTCCAATATCCAAAGAACCTGTTGTCCTGTGACAGGGACCTGCGGAGGCCTTTGGGTCCTCTATTAGACCCTCTGTTAGAGAGTATAGACTCTACTGAAAACAGACCCTTAGATTAGCGTATTCAGGGATCTGCTATTATGACCAGATATTCTTGAAACAGATGCAACTGCTAAGGTGAGTTATGGCTAACTAACTGAGTTACATTACAGAGCAAGGAAAGTGTTGTGTAGCAACTGTAGCATTTGTAGTACATGCAGTATATTGAGTTATAAAAGACTGAATTTTCTTAAAGGACTAAACATTGCTACAATTTGTCCTCTGTTGTTGTTTTCTGTCACAGCTGAACATAAACTGAATTTAATGTTATTTTTTCAAAAACATTTTCTTTAAGTTATGTTTTTGCATATGTGTGTGTGTATATATATAATGTATATCAAGTAAGCAAATTGTCTGCATTAGAGGGCAAATCCCTGTTTTTCATGTGTGTACAAAGTGGAAAGACTTTTTTTTTCCTTACATCTTTTTCTACTCACATTTATAAGAATATGTTTTTCTTTCAAACTGAAAATAATATTGGAAAACAAAATAATCTGCAAATAATATTGGAAAAGTACGAAGAAAAGTAATATAATTTTATAGGTCAAAGTTTATAACAAATATTTTTCAAGAAAGCCATAGGAAAAATATGAAAATGTTTCTAAGGCTGTAAAGTAGAAATGTTCTCTTTTTGATTGATGAGTAGAATGTTACTGCATGTTGCATCAGTAAAATTCAACCTGTTTGTTCCTGGAGGGCTGAAAAGCAATGAAAACTCTGTATTTTAGAACAGCTAGTATCAGAGGGGTAACATGTTTCTTTAAAGTTACTGTCCACTAATAATTACAGTAAAATTTGCTTTCATCTCTGTAGGTAAACAATGTCTTTTATAACCAATATCAGTTATAACAGATTGCAAAATATTAAGCTCTTCTTCTCAAAGACATGACTATTGAAGCTGAAATGATGTGACATGAAAAACTTGAAACACTAAATGGCCTCATTCTAAAACGTCTGTCAACTACATTGATTAAAATATTGAAATAATACCATATCATATATGGTATTATTTCAGAGGAAAAAAAATTCAGAGGAAAAAAAATTCCTCTGAATTCAGTTGGAAAATGGCTACAATAACATATAAAAATAAGCTTTCGGTTATATCCAAAATTAACATTACAAAGAAACCGCTGTTTCTTTTGCATGTAGAAAGGCATATACACAAGGAAAGCATATTTTTAAACTCTAATAAACTTTCTAACATGGCTTCCCTCCATATTCAGAAGATTCACCTTTTTTTTTCTGATATTTTTTTTTTCCACTCAGAATTATTAGGAATAGTACACTAGTTCCTAAAAATAATCTCAATATTTTACAGTGAACTTCTCAGTCCAAAAAGCTCAGTGTAGTGGTAGAAAATAAAATTCCAGAAATTAAAAAGTGCTTAATTCAGATCAGAACATATCTTTGATCATGTCTAGACAGTTTTTAAAGTCATCAGCTTGATGAAGAGCTGTAGTGGTCTGGAAGTAAGATCTTCCCATAAGATTTTGCATATGTGAAGAAAAAAAATGTATGTAGAAAAAGCCCACTTTTGAAAGTTTATTCCTCTCTGTTTTTCCAAAACTTCTCCCAGCATGTTAATCCCAGAGTTGGGAATAGAATTTAGTAACTCTAATACATAATAGCGAGAGTAAAATTTCTCAGCTGGTTGCAACTGTCCCATGCTATTCTTTTGATACATAAACTTTGCCTAAGGTAAATTGGATCTATATTTTAGAAGCATATGATAATAGAAGCAGCACCAAACAGCAAACAAATATTTCTGACCTATAGAGTTTTTGAGCTTTTGAGAACAAGAATCTCTCTTTGAGTAACTGCAGTTGTGAACAGCCAGCAGGAATTTGATGCTTTTCTTTATCATCAGGTTATGTGTATGTGATAAGAGACATGTTTTCACTATTTCTCCATTTGGAAAAAAAAATAAAATGTTTTCTAATCATACAACTGTAATGTATATTTCAACCAATTTGAAGAATCTTCAGGTAAAAGAGAGGAAAGGGAAAGGGAAAGGGAAAGGGAAAGGGAAAGGGAAAGGGAAAGGGAAAGGGAAAGGGAAAGGGAAAGGGAAAGGGAAAGGGAAAGGGAAAGGGAAAGGGAAAGGGAAAGGGAAAGGGAAAGGGAAAGGGAAAGGGAAAGGGAAAGGGAAGGGAAAATTGTTAGGTGCTGCACCTCGGTCAGCCCAATCCCAAGCATGAATGGATCAGGCTGGACAATGAATCAATTGAGAGCAATCCTAAGGATAAGGACATGGGGGAGTCAGTTATGAGAAGCCCAACAGGGACATCAGTGTGCACTTACAACCCAAAAAGCCAACTGTATCCTGGACTGCATCAAAAGAAGTGTTGCCATTTGAAGGAGGTGATTCTCACCCTCTCCTGTGAGACCCAACCTGGACTACTGCATTCAGCTCTGGGGCCCCCAGAACAAGAATGACATGGACCTGTTAGAGCAAGTCCAGAGAAGGGTCATGAGGATGATCAGAGGACTGGAGCACCTCTCCTATGAAGACAGGATGAAAGAGTTGGGGTTGTTCAGCCTGGAGAAGAGAAGGCTCTGGAGAGAACTTATAGCAGCCTTCCAGCACTTAAAAGAAGTCTAAAAGAAAGATGTGGAGAGACTCTTTACCAAGGAGCATAATAATAAGACAAGGGGTAATGGCTTTAAATTAAAAGAGTGTAGATTTAGATTTGGTATTAGTAAGAAATTCTTTACTCTGAGTGTGAAGAGACACTGAAAAAAATTGTCCAGCAAAGTTCAATCTCTGGAAGTGGTGAAGGCCAAGCTGAATGGAGCTTTGAGCAACCTGGTCTAGTGGAAAGTGTCCCTGCCCACGGCAGTGGGGTTGGAACTAGATGGTCCTTAAGGTCCGTTCCAACCCAAACCATTCTATGTCTCTATAATTATAGTCAGAGATTACAGCCTTCAGATGTCCAGCTAAATACAATGGCATCTAACAAGGAGTTATCTATCACCACTCTTGAAATTTCACATAAAAACACAACAGCACTGGTTTTGGTAACCTTTTTTAGTTGTTCTTTTATATGTGATTAAAATGCATTGGAAAGAATGATTGTTAATTAACAGCCATGCTTACTTAAGAGATCCTATATATGAAATGTATAGGAGAATCCATTGAAATGGCTGTTATGAGCATTGAAATTTTAGGACTAAGCTTAGTCAGAGTTCTGATTGCTCTGCTACTGTAAATTCATTGTCCATCCAGAATCTGTTTCAATCTTACTGCATTTACCTTCAGTAAACGTAACTCTTTTAGGAGATATTATGGAATATTTTCCTACACATTTATTACTAATGGAAAATAAATTAGCTGCTGTAAAAAGGTAATTATACTACTGTCTAGGCTAATTAGTAATGTGTTTCAAGCTGAGCAAGCAGATGGCAATATATGAATTCTTAGTCATTTATTTTCAAATATTTTATTCAATAAACTATTTTATTCAATATTTCTTGTAATAATGTTCTCTGGTACAATGAGAAATATAGCACTCCCATGTTGCCCAACCTTGTTTCCAGCCTCCGTACACTTTCTTTTTCAGCCTAAGCTCTAGAAGATCCCTGCTCAGTCAAGCTGACCTTCTGTTCCATCTTCTTCACTTCCAACATTTTGGAATTTCCTTTTTCTGTTTTCTTAGGACGTGGTACTTAAAAATTTACCAGCACTGATGGACCCCAATGTCTTCAAAAGCAGTTTGCCAGTGTACAAATTATACATTTACCAGTGTATAACATTGAATGTACACATAAACACATCCACATGTATATATCCAATTATATCATGTTAATTTCCCATATGTTCATTTTCATTAAAAATTCACCACCCCAATAAGTCATTTACTGTCCTTAATTCTTAACATCATTTCTGCAAATTTTCTACAGTCATACTCACCTCATGGATTTTGGTAGGCAAAAACTCATTTAGTCCTCAATTCCACAAGAACAGAGGTATGTCTATTTTCAAATATCATACATTTCATTTTTTTTTTTACTTTATGACATCAAAATAGACCCTAAACTTCACCATAAGCTGACATTAAAAACAAAAACAAGGCTACTATTTTCTACAGTATATTAATACAGTTATTTTTTTTCTTTCATTACTACATTTGAGAGCTTTTCAGTACATATTCATTCAACCATTCCAGTTAAATAACTTATTTTTTCTTTGTTCATTTGTTGTTGTTTTTGTTTGTCTGTTTGTCGTTTAAGGTTGTGATATTTTGTTTTTTAATAAATACTTTTTTGTTGGTTCCCAGAAAGCTAGCTCCTGCTGCTGCTTGAAATCTCTTGCACAATTCCACTTATAAAAATCTCTAAAATTTTCTTCCATTTCACTAGTAATGGAACAGAAGCAAATAATTTAGGAATAATACAAATTTGCTAAAGCTGTCAATGCAAATATAGAATCATTTATATGAAGTATAAATTATTTATTCTTTTGTCACAAATAACATTGCTTCCTAGGATTATAGTGCCATTAAAATCAGTTTACTTTTACATGTTAATAAAAGATATCCTTCTTAGTGTGATAGTTATCTTAGTAACTGTAGTTCATTTTTCATTTTGAGACATATAGACAGGAGAATCATTTTATGTGTTGGAGTATTTAGGGGTTGAGGTTTATCTCATATATTTTTAACTTCCTCCTAAGTCAGCAGAGAGGAATAAACACTTTAAATGGCTATTTATGCCATCCAAAAATAGGCATATGTGACATAATAAAATGACTCATTCTTTAATGGTGACTATTTCCACTTACTTTAAAAAAGGCTAGGTAGACATAGAGCAAATATCTAACTTTCAGATGTCTGAAGTTAAAATAAGTTAATCCTATTATTTTTCTACAGAAAGATTAAATTTTGATCAATTATTTTACTCATGGTCATAAGGATATTGATTATGAGAACAATAACTTGGCAGTGGAACATCTGTCAAACTAAAAAAAAAAAAAATCAGAAAAAATCTTAATCTTCACACAGCCCTTCATATAAACTTTGAACACCATAAAGACATAATGAAGTGAGCATGCTTATAATTTTAGGACAAGACGGAATGGCCTCAAGTTGTGCCAGGGGAGGTTCAGGGTGGAAATTATGAGAAATTTCTCAGAAAGAGTAGTTATACATTGGAACAGGTTGCCCAGGGAGGTGGTGAAGACACCATCTCTGAGAGCATTTAAGAAAAGGTTGGATGTGTTACTTAGGGACATGGTTTAGTGGGTGACAGTGGTGGTAGGAGGACGGCTGAGCTAGATAATCTTGGAGGTCTTTTCTAACTTTAATGATTCTATGATTCTATCATAATAGACACAAAGTCCCAAATCAAAGTGGGAGATGTGGTGTTTAACTTTCATGGTACCTAGAAATTACCCAAATCAAAACACAAGACAGTAAGAAACAGGACTGCATGTGTATGGTTCGTTTAAAGGAAAAAAAAAAAAAATCTAACATATTACTTACAGAAATTATTCAATATTCCCTGGCCAAAAAGCAGATCAATAACAGCTGAATATCTAACCCCAATCTAGTTAATCAAGGAGAAGAGAAACTTGCAAAAGGATATGGATGCCTTAAAAGCTGATACATTTATCCAAGTTCTTTAGGTGATTTTGAGCAGCTTTCACTCAGTGGTTTCTTTACCTCATTTTTCAGAGTTATTTTCAGAGTTATTAAGAAATGCTACTCAAAATTAGAAACTGAAGGCAATCTTTCCGCTTACTCAGCTCCACCTTTGATATAATAATATTAGTACCATTTGTTGCTCCAATACCTTTTTTTGAAATTCAAGAAATAAAAATCTACAATATTGTAGACATTTATGTGCAAACTGTAAGGAAACATTTGCAAATGCGCCTTTCTCTTTTCATGCTGAAACACAAAGGAAAAATGCACACAGCAATGATAAATGTTTACTGACAGTTGGGAAATCTAATATAGGGGTAGAGGAAAAAAAGAAGGTACAATGTTGCAATTTTGCTGTGGCCCAAACGGCCTTTAAAATATCAAGAGGTCCTTCTCCTCTACTCCACATACACACACAAAATAAATAAATAAATAAATAAATAAATCAGTGAAATAAAGTTGTTTTCTACAGTGCTGAACTTTAATAACATTTCTCTAAGATATCTCACTAGAGACTTGGCATTTGACAGAAGGAGTATTTGACATTTTCCCATTCCAGAGTCACAGGGAGCTCTTGTGAGAGCCACTGGCTCTTGACCAGTCTTTGCACTCCTCTGGGACTTCCCCAGCTCAAGAACCCCTCCTGTACATTGCAGTCCCCAGCTCTGCTGCAGAACACACCTGCTCTAGGGATGATCACCTTAGTGAGTGATGGGTTTTCATCCCACTTAAACAGCAGCTCCTACCTGATCCTTTGGTCACAGCTTCAGCCCTCACGTTCATGAAATAATGAAGCTTTTTCACACCTTTATCCAGAACTCTTTCCTTTTAGAATAAAGTAGCTAAAGATATCATAAGCCACATTTTGGAAGGCTATACACAGAACATGCATCTTTTAAGGCAGTATGAATCCAGATATAGAGGTCTTCAGCAGCAATTTTAGGCACAATTTAATGTGTGAGTCAAAAGTCATCTTCACTGACCTATTTAAATGTTCTGAAAATTAATTAAAATTAGTACTAGTGTTCTTTATGTATGTCCAGAATATGATTAATTTGCTTCACATAATAAGTTTCCAAGACAAATTGAAGACTTGGAGTATGAACGTTGAATAATTTCCAGAATATTCTGAAAAGCTAGATTTTATTTTCTGTGGAGATTTTGAAATCATTTTCTCCTTTATGCACAGAAAATCTGTATATGCTTTTATGAACTGGAGCACTCCAGAAATTCATAAATAAAAATGTTGAAACAAAATTCAGACAAATTTGATCGAGTATAGTTGGACATACAAAAATAACAAATTTATTCTAAATTACTCAGTGCTGTGGTTTAACCTGCCAAGCAGCTGAACAGGCACTCACCCTCCCACACAGCAGAGGAGACTTGAAAAATAAAATAAAATAAATAAAATAAAATAAAATAAAATAAAATAAAATAAAATAAAATAAAATAAAATAAAATAAAATAAAATAAAATAAAATAAAATAAAATAAAAAAAAAATGTGCGGCTTAAGACAAAGAAAGCTTAGTAGGACAGAAGAAAAGGAAGGTAAATTTAATAATAATGGAATATACAAAGCAAGTAATGCAAGTAATGCATAATGATACTGGTCACCAACTACTGACCAATGCCCAGCCCATCCCCAAGTAGTGACAGCCCCTTTCCTAGTCAGTCCTTCCAGCTTGATGGTTCAGCATGATCATTCGCGATATCCCATTGGCAGTTTGGGTCAGCTGTTTTTATTCTGTCCCCTGCCAGTATCTTGTGCATCCCCAGCCTTCTTGCTGGCAGGGCAGCATGAGAAGCAAAAAAGTCCTTGACTCAGTGTAAGCACTACTCAGCCACAACTAAAACATCAGTGTGATGTCAACATTATTCTCATCCTAAATCCAAAATACAGCATTGTGCCAGCTACTATGAAGAAAATTAATCCTATCCTAGCCAAAACGAGGACATTCAGAACTCAGAATTCTTGATTTTACAACACAAGCTCTTTTATTGTTTGCTTTGATTCTTTTGAACTAAGGAATATCATCCAAACATACAATTACCAGAGAATGTTAACTTCCCATTTTCCCACTGGGTATTTTAAGTGCAAAATACTTCAACAAACTCCAGTTCTGAGTTTAGAGGAATTTAGAACTTCCATGGAGATCAGGAAGATGTTTCTTATAAGGAATCACAGTGATTGGAAGTCCTGAAACTTGTAGTCTGTTTTCAGGGGAAGAAATGAGTGAATGTGTGACATACCCAGACAGTAACACCTAGCCACAAAGCAATCCCTCCTTTGCTTACCTTTCCTCTGCCATTTCCTCCAAGAGCAATGATATTTAGAGGAAATAAAATTGGTCCTTCCTGCAGGACCAATGATAGACCTGTGATCTTTTGTAGTGACAGCAGATGATGGAGCAGGATGCACTCAAACATCTGAAACAGCACCGAATATCCTTGTACAGCAGCTAATCAGTCCACAGATGTCTCATTTTTATATGGTTAGGGCTCAGTTCAGCTATCCAAAGATGAATAACAACACCATTTGCAACATCCCAGTTTTGCGACTCTCCCATACAAAGCTGAAAAATATGGCAGCAGATGTATAAGCACCACAAACCTACACATGAGAAACTGAATCAAATTCCCAGTTACCATGCCGCTTAAATTAACCCAGTGTTCCAAGACATATGTTCAAATCTTTTCCTAAAGTATATCAATGTAGCTGATTGCTTTACGCATTTTATCGCCTGAATATCAATTGATTATCTAGTACAAAGTTTAAATAATAATCTTAGAATGTGAAGCTATGGGTTAACAACCTTTTACATCTTTTTAGTGGCATGAATACAGGTATATATAAAAAAAATAAAAATCTATCTGTAAGTTATAAAGAGAAGTATAGTTTTAAATTGTATATAACTGCAGAATATTGACGTTGAAAAGGAAATGTTTTATTGTTCTTGTATTTTCTGTCTTCACTAGGCATGAAATTTGTATTTTGAATTAAGCTAGTCTAATCTTATGTAAGAAGAAATACTTACACCTTTCCTTACTTCATGAAGTAAGCAGCAACATGTTTAAACTACATGAATCATTCAGACTCATTATGTTATTAATGCTGTCATTTCTCAGTATACAAATACTTCTTGATCAGCTGTACACCTTAAAACATTTAGAACTTGTAAAGAATCAAACTGGGATATTGACAGATGTTTCTCTAAGTCCTCAGCAACAAAATGAGCAGTTGGAATCTCTGTGAAAGAATTTACATTTTTATTTTTAAGCTGTAGCAGCGTTCAAAAGTTTTTCAAAAAAGACATATAAATTTTTATTCAGAAAATATCTGGTTCTGTTTGTTTATTTGTTTGTTTGTGGGGCTTTGTTTTTTTCAGTATGAAGGCTCAGCTTCATCACTGACTAGAAACATATGTTCCCAGGCTCCTTTGTAATTTCAGCTCCAATTAAAAAAGCATAGAGTCATGGAAATCAGATCAACAGTTTTCTACCCTATGAAAGGTGGCTATTATTTTGATAGTTTGTATGGTCTGTCTTTAAATGAAAGACAAAACTGTAACGATGGAAATGAATATGACCACTGGGAAACTGTGAAGAAGCTTCTGTATTGATTATGAGTTTTCTAGCTATTATTTCTGAAAATAGATACCAGTTTCTAAACAATTCTTCTCTCCATTCGTTATGAATAAGTATTTCAATTTCAGCATTGACTCATTTACTGGATCGGTTTCAATATTTGCAGTCAAATACTGCTTTATATGATTTGTCATATTTCTCGAGTTTTATGATTTATCTCCATTGACTATAAGATAAAATATTGCTTTCTATATTGTAGGTTACAGAGGTTCTGACTCTGGAAGAGATATTAATGCCTGAAAAATGAAACCATCTTCTTCCTTCCTTTTCACAAAATTACTGATTACAAAGTACTGAGATAAGTGTATCTTACACTATGTATGGAAGAACATAATCCATAGAAACTATAGATCTCAGTCAGTTTACCTTCAATTTTCTCTTCTTACATTTGCAAATTGAACTGGTTTTACATTCATTTGTGCAGCAGGTAAAGAACACAATAGTGTTTTGCTTTGTCTGATTATTTGTATTTCCATCAATTTACAATGAACACAGAAACATTTTAATTAATTTAAAAGCAAGAAAAAAAATCAATTTATAATCTATTTAAGTAAAATTTTGCCCAATTCCACTCTTGGATCCTGAATAATTTTCTAATTTATCCATTATCAATGGCCTTGATTTTATTTATTTTTTTATTTTAATTTTATTCATTTTGCAGTATTCTGAGAGTTAGTGTCTTATCTAGTTTAAGTTCCCATTTTTGAAGGTTCCAAATTTCTATGTAGGAAATTCTATTCACTGCAGATGATAAAGCCATTAAAATGTTATGCAGTATCCAATCCTGTACTGCTCCATGTGCAAGATGAATACTAAAAACATCATTAACTGTGGAGACAGAGTTAACAATCACTTATTGGTGATTATGTAATTAATTAGGTAGTTCCTGCATATTAACATTTTTAATCCAAGTGTATATTTTCTGTTATGTATCCAAAAACAAATATTTATCAAACTGGAAGTCCAATCTGAGTCACTTTCTTAAGTACCTCCTAACCAGGGATTTGTAGGAAATCAGACTTAGGCCTGTAGTCTGTGGTGGTTCTACTTGAGTGGGCAGCCGAGCTCCACCACACCCACTCTCTCACTCCCCTCCTCAAAGAGGAACAGGGAGAAAATATGTGAAAAGGGCTCAAGGGTTGAGGTAAGGACAAAGAGATCGTGTAGTAATTATTGTGATGGGCAAAGCAAACTCGGCATAGGGAGACAGTAAGATTTATTGCTTATTACTAACAAGCTAGGGAAGTGAGAAACAAAGGAAAGAAACTAAAAGCACCTTCCCCCCCATCCATCCTCTTCCACCTCCTCCCCCTGAGTGGCGCAGGGGGACAGGGGAATGGGGGTTATGTTCAGTCTACAGCGCTTCTTCTCTGCCGCTCCTTCTCGGTCACTCTCGTCCCCTGTGCTGTGGGGTCCCACCCACGGGATGCAGTCCCTGATGAACTGATCCACCGTGGGCTTCCCACAGGCAGCAGCTCTTCCAGAACTGCTCCAGATATGGGTCCGTACCACGGGGTCCATCCCTCAGGAGAAAACTGCTCCAACCTGGATCCCCCACGGGCAGCAGCTCCTGCCAGGTCACCTGCTCCTGTGCCTCCACGGGCTACAGGTCTGGCCTGGAATCTGCTCCGGCAGGGGTCTTCTACAAGCTGCAGCCTCTGTCGGTGCAGGTACACCTGCTCCACCATGGTCTTCTCCACGGGATGCAGCATGGAACCCTGCTCCACCGTGGTACTCCATGGGCTGCAGGGGGACAGCCTGCTTCACCATGGTCCTCACCACAGGCCGCAGGGGACTTCTGCTCCAGCGCCTGAAGCACCTCTCCCCCTCCTTCTTCACTGACCTTGGCGCCTGCAAGGCTGTTCCTCACTCCTCTCACTCTCCCAGCTGCTGTGTCTCACAGCATTCTTTTTTCCCCTGTCTTAAATATGCTCTCTCAGATGTGCAAAACAACATCGCTTATTGGCTCGGCTCTGGTCAGCAGTGGGGCCCTTACCAAACGTGGGGCAGCTTCTAGATTCTTCTCACAGAAGCCACCGCTATGGCCCCCTGCTACCAAAACCTTGCCACATAAACCCACTACATAATCATGACTCACAATCATTTTGCATTTTTGTACTGCAGAGGAACAGCATGTACTTTACCACGCACAAGACACTACTGTCTTCACCCTTCTGTTAAAGTTTTTTTTTCTGTTTTTTATGGATAAAACTACCCTTAAATTATGTTAAGAATAGAGGTCATATTAACAACAGCGTTAAACTTATATATAAAAGGGTTTGGGTTTAGTCTCAAATAAATAAATAAATAAATAACAACACAAAAAAATCATGTATGTGTTATTTCTGTTTCTTGACATTCTACAAAATACGCTATTACATACTTAAGTAAGTCTCATATCCACAGTTCTTTCTCTGGAATACATTGGCAATAAGGACATTCTGAAAGTTTTTAAAAGAGTTAGTCCTTCTATAAAATCTATGGGAACATCTCATAACAGTATGGTAAGCATCTGGGATTTCCCTCAAACTGGTCTTTCATAACAGAAATGTACATCCACCTCCTCTGTTTATATCCCAGTGTTTCCACTCAGTTAGTAGAAGAATTAGAAGAAAATCTTGATTCGGGGAGAATTATATTTGTGTGGCATAATATTACTTCTCAAACTAATATTTCAAAAGAGTGTGGTGAAATATAATTAATTCTCTTAATACAGAGTCTCTGTAACATTGATTAAATGAAAACAGTTTCATTCCAACATTTTCTCTTGTGATCAACTCTAGGGAACTTCTTAACACAGAAATTAAACCAGGCACATCAATGATTGTCTAATTCTTCATTTTCAGGACAGACTTGATGTGGAGAAAAAGTTCCCTACAACAAAATGAAACGTTTCTATTCAACATCTACAAGTTCCTGAAAAATCAATCAGTCAATCAATAAATCAATCAATCAATCCCTGGAGCCATGGAGGTATAAGTTATATTCTGTCTAAAAATAAATAAATAAATAATGAAAATGTAAAGAATTCTGTTAAAATAGAAAATTAATTAGAAATAAACACAGAATGCTCCTTTATGTAATTTTAGACGGAAAGCTACTCTTTATGATTTTTTATGTCAATGTTATAATGTATTGTCTCCATCACATTTATTAATATATTTGTCCCCAAGAACTCTACTGGCAAATGGAATTATTAGAGAAGGCAATGAATCTAACTGTTAATGATGGAGAACTTATCAAGGTACAGAAAGAGGGAAAAAATAAAGTGTTGTATTAAAAATGTCCCTACTATTGTAACTTGGGGAAAAGTTCTTGCAGTCCAAACACATATTTTTTAAATAAATAAAACCACATATGTTCAGATCAGTGGGCATGCTGTCAGCAAACATCACTCAAGGATGCCCACTTACTTCTAACTGCCCAACTCTCCTCCAGCCACCCGTCATTTCCTGCTCACACTTCCACACAATGTATTGATGTCTCTGCATTCCTTTTTCATGCCTCTTTCTTTATAGATCTTTCTCATTACACTAAATGATGTTCCTGGGCACAAGGTGATATTACAAGATAGATTGGATAGATCTAATCTCTTTTTTGCCTCAAAGGGTGCAAAATTGTCAAGAATATTTGGCTTCAACAGAAGTTAAAAGCTTTATGCAGAAATAAAACACATTATTGTTTGGTATAGTTTGAGTTATAATAATACTGTATTTCCATTAAGTTACTTTTTTTTTCAACTACAGCATAAACAATCAAATCAACGAGATAAAATGATGAATGCTAAATGATGAACTTTGTAAGAATACCTGAGAGAAAGTACATTACAACTAAACACATTAATTTTATACTTCATAGATTAACCTTTACTGAAGCTATAAAACCAATGAATAACAAAGCAAAATTTTCCAACATACTGTTTTATGGAAATTCATGCAAGACATACAAAGCCTAATTGTTAAGCAAGATGTTTAGTTTTGGTGACAAATGACCTGAAGCATAAATACTTTGTTACTATGCCTCTGTGCCTGGAAAGGTCATGAACTGGATCCTCCTGGAAACTATGCTAAGGCACATGAAAAACAAAGATCGTTGGTGACAGCCAACATGGTTTCACTAAGGGCAAGTCATGCCTGAAAAATTTGGTGGCCTTTTACAATAAGGTTAGAGCATTGGTAGATAAGAGAACAACTGATGTCATCTACCTGAATTTGTACAAAGCATTTGATGCTGTCCTGCACAACATCTTTGTTTCTAAATTGGAAAGACATTGATTTAATGGATGGACTACTCGGTAGACAAGGAATTGGCTGGATGGTGACACCCAAAGACTTTTGGTTAATGGCTTGATGTCCAGGTGGAGACAAGTGACAAGTGGTGTTCCTCAGGGGAGAGTACTGGGACCAGTACTATTTACCATCTTTTTCAGTGACATTGACAGTGGGATTGAGTGCACCCTCACCAAGTTTGCCAATTACACCAAGCTGTATGGTAATATTGACACTCTGGAGAGGAGTGCTATCCAGAGAGACCTTGACAGGTTTGAGAGGTGGGTCCATGTGAACCTCCTGAAGTTCAACAAGGCCAAGTGCTAGGTGCTGCACCTTGGTCACCTCGATCCCAAGCATGAATACAGGCTGGATGATGAATCAATTGAGAGAAGCCCTGAGGAGAAGGACTTGGGGGTGTTGGTGAGTGAAAAACTCAATGTGAGTTGGCAAGGTGCACTTGCAGCCCAGAAAAGCAACTCTATCCTGGGCTGCATCAAAAGAAGGCATGGCAAGCAGGTCAAGGGAGGTGATTCTTGTCCTCTACTCTGCCCTCATTAAACCCCACCTGAAGTACTGCATTCAGCTCAGGGGCCCCCAGCACAAGGAAGATGTGGAGTTATTACAGTGAGTCCAGAGGAGTGACACAAGGATGATCAGAGGTCTGGAGCACCTCTCCTATAAAGATAGGAGAGTGTTGGAGTTGTTCCACCTAGAGAAGAGAAGGGTCTGGAGATACCTTATAGCAAACTTTCAGTACTTAAAGGGAACATATAAGAAAGATGGGGAGGAGCTCATTATCAGGGAGTGTAATGATAGGATAAGAGGTAATAGCTTTAAACCAATTTACATTAGATGTTAGGGAGAAATTCTAACACTCAGAAGGTGGTGAGGCACTCGAACAAGTTTCCCATAGAAGTTGTGAATGCCCCATCCCTGGAGGTGTTTAAGGCCAGATTGGATGGTGCTGTGAGCAACCTGGTCTAGTGGAAAGTGTCCCTGACCATGCCAGAGGGGTTGGGAGGTGGGGTGGAGGGTGGGGAATTAGAAAATCTTCGAGGTTCCTTCCAAACTATTTTATGATTCTATGCTATGATAATTTTCCTGGACATACAATTAAAATAATCTTATGGTAAAAGAACTTGAAAAAGTCTAATATTGCATCAAACTATGAGAACAAATTTCAAAACATGTTTAAAGCATATTAGATAAACTTCAACAATATCTTAGAGTAATAAAGTAGTAGCTGTTAACTGTTATTTCAAGGTTTAGGTACTCAATGGACAAAATTAATTGGATAAATCCTTGTTTACAGCTTCACACCAGTATGTACTTAACTGAGAACCAATATACTGAAATAACATGCAAGAAATAAGGTTGCAGCCCTTTCCTGTCTTTCCTGTACTTTTATTGTTGTATTTTTATTTTTATTTTTATTTTTATTTTTATTTTTAATTTTAATTTTAATTTATTTATTATTTTTTATTTTTATTTAGTCCTTGAATCCCCTTCTGACCCATTTTTTTTTATTTAACAGTGTTGAAATATCCATACTTCTAGATACTGAAGGCAAGTGCTTAGTATGCACCTTAAAATCAGTTTGGAAGCCTAAGTATACCTAGCTCTGCACCAAAATTACTGTGTGCTTGGTTTTCATAAAGCTACTAGCACAAGTTCCCTTAAGGATATGAAGTACTGGTGCTGCACATCTTTGGAAACATTGTCAGTTTTCCTGAGCTGGCCATTGAGTCGTATTTATTTTATCAAAGCCCTCTGGTGATCTAGAAAGTAAGCATCCCTTTAATTCAATTACATAGAGGGCATAATCCTCTGTACATGCAGTGTCCTAGAGCACAACACTAGCTCACTAGCTCAAAATCCACATCTTAACGCTCTAAATAGAGCATTTGCTCAGGTTTTGAACATAATTGTACCTGAGAAGTATTTGCCTGTACAATTTTGCTTTCCCAGAAAACTGTTCTAGTCACCAACCAAAATAAGTAAATAAATAAATAAATAAATAAACCACCAACAACATCTTCTGTGTCAGAATGTTTGGTTCCATTGCAATTATGTCAAAGTTCTGCTAAGAGTGAAAATGTGTGGATGCAGATCAAATGAACCTGCCTTTATATCCTTGTTGGTAAGCAGTGATTTGAAATATTTCCTTACTCTATTATTTTACCTCTATGAAAATGCACTTTTCTATGGTAAAAGCTAAGAAATTAGATAATGCAGTTCATCTCAGAGCGGTGATCTGTTTCAAATTGTTTTCTGGAGCAGTATAAGATGATGAGAAATCAGAGCTCAATCCTTGAGATCATTCACATTTTTTAATGTGAATTTAAGTGCATCTGGAAGTCCAGACTTCAACATGGGAAAGTACATGCAAACCACTTTCTAGTACTTAATATTTTAACGTTACACAGACCACTGATTATACCACCCACACATAGTGCTGAAGTAAATCCTATTATGACATTTTAAAAGAGTCTGTAATTTGCAGATGGCTGCAGCAGTTACAGCTTAGAAAAATACTATCAATACATTTCCGACAAACAAAAGGAACAACAAAACAAAGCAAATATAACAAACAAACAAACAAAGTTCAAGCTCCTGAAAAGATCCTGAAGTACATCAAAACTGCTAAACAGTTCTGCAGATTAGCTGTGCTCTTGTTCTAGGAAGAGGTAATTTTAAATAATCTTGCATAATAATTTTGGGATAACTAGGTTAAGGAAGAACTGCAGTGGTGCAAAAAGACAGAAGAGAGGTAGCATAAGAGAAAGAAATGCATAAATATGCATTTATGCATTCTCATGGAAATCTTTTTGGTATGTTTGAGGCTTGTGTGTTAATCAGTTTCAAAAAGTTTTTTTTTTTTTTTTTTTTTTTTTTTTTCCAAAGTCAGGGATGAAGTAAGGTCTATGATGCTCTCTGTCTCATAATCAGACACAAAACTTTTACAAGTATGTCAGAAAATGGTGAAGCAAAAATGAGAATATTTAGCTTCTGAGCAAAGTATTCATAAGCCTTCTACTTCAAATCTCTGCCTTCTGCTAAATTTTTCATAGCAAACAACTACTAATAGTTTGAACTGTCTAACTTCCCTGTGATGGGAAGATAGATAGGTAGGTAGTTAGATGGATAATTTAGTATGGGAACACTAAATTATCCAGCTCTAAGAACTGGAGAGTAAAAGTCTGGAGAGTAAAAAAACACTCTACACTGGAGTGTAAAAATCTTTATTTCTCGTATAGTAAAGACGCTTCAGAAAAAAGCCTGATCTCAGAGATGTCTATTTGGGTTGTTAGACAATATGGCTTGATAGCTGCATATCTAATTTTGTTTAATTTAATAAATGTTTTTTGACTTCTTCAGATATATTGGGACCTTGCTGACAGATGCCACACTATGATATACATGTATTTCTGAACAGGCTTCATTCAATATTTAGAGCTAAATCCTCTTTAAAATGAACAGTGCTTTAAATGAAAGCTTTTAATATGGCCAAGAGAACTCTAAAATTTATTCTAGCAATGTCCCTACCATACTCAGAAAGATTGCAACAATTCAAGGACTGATTTTACACTTAGAGAATCCCCAATTTATCTTCCCTCCCTTCCCACCTCCCACAAAGAAAGAAAAAAAAAAAGAGTAAAAAGGTAAAAGTCTAGCTGAAAAATAAGCTATTGAATTAAAGCACATCAAAAATCTTTAACAAAAACATAATAAGTGTCTAAACAAAGCGTGCGTTGGTAGGTAACTGGAACATATTCCAACAGAGATGAAGAAATCTAAACTATGAGTCTTCTGGCATTTTTCTCTAGATTTTAGGCCCCTTAGGGACAATCTTTAATAGTTCTAACCTATCTGTCATCATTTTTCATAGCAGACCTGTGGATCTTCACTGATGTAACCAATATACAACATCTTCAAATAGCATTTCAAGTTTTATAACACAGTTGTGGAAAGATGGCTACCTTTGATAATACTAAATAAAGGAAAGCCAGCAATTGATGCAAGTGCCATCGAATGACACAGGCAGACTCACCGACACATAGCTTAGTGTTTACTCCATCTATGCATAATATCTATAGGAAATGACCAGCCAGACTAGTCTTCTTTTGTGCCGGTTCATCTTTTAGCATGTGAGATGGTCTGCTTCTGTGCCTTTAAGATTTCCTTCTTGAATAATGTTCAGCCTTCCTGGACTCTTCTGCCCTTCAGGACTGCCTCCCAAGGGACTGTGCCAACCAGTTGCCTTAACAGGCCAAAGTCGGCTCTCTGGAAGTGCAGGGTGGCAGTTCTACCCCTCCTCCTTCTGCACCTCCCCCCTCCCCCCCCACTTACTTTTCCAAGAATCAAAAATTCTATTAATTTGTGATCGCTGTGCCCAAGATAACTTCTACCCTTTATATTGCCCACAAGTTCTTCTTTACTTATGGGCTAAAGGTCCAGTGGTGTTCCATCCATTGTTGATTCGTGTTCATCTCTTATTAATATGCGAACTATATAGACAAATTAAAGTATGTTTTCACTAATTTTAGTAGTGATGGTGTTCCTGTAGATATGCATCTTATATTAGGAGTATAACTTGACAAGTTGTTTTTGTTTTGTTTGTATAGTGAACTTACTGTCCATGAACACAGACTAATTAATAGCCCTGATATCCTTCATGAATTCACAAAAAAAGTATATCATAAACAGTACATATCTAAATCATTGTTGCTCAAGTAAGGGAACCACTTTTGCAGAGTATAAAAAGAAGTTAATTTCCTGAAATCCATTTACAATATTACTAACAACAATATTTTTTTGTTTTTGCTTGAGCAGATTATCTGATATGAACTTCTGTAATGCAAGAGACTAATAGGTCTCATCTGGAGTTCTGGTTCTTAGTACTACATTAACTCAAAGCACTTCAAAATTACAGAAATTTCTCTCTGATCAGAAACCCGATGTTAGCAGTATCTAGCACACAGTGCCATTACAGGGACAAATGATCTGGACAGTATTTATCTAATAAACCTGGCGTAAATTTAATTAATGATAAGTGAGCCGACTGGGGTATTTGCAAGTTCAGTAAAGCATGAAAGGATGTCAAAGTCTTATTAGGACATACTGTTCTCATTCTGGTCTTCTAACAGACTCATCATAGCTCAAACAGATGATACAGAATGCCTTCTTAATATTTGGGGGACAGGGAACACAAAACAAACACTATGCAAATCTGTTACAGTTTTGGTCATCTGGCTCAAATGCTATATTTCCATTCATTGTTTTAAGATATTAAAAACCTGCTCATGAGACCATTTTAAAAGGCTTATTAGTCTGGGTGGTTAACTCAGCTGAAAACATCCTTATATTTATCTCTTGTAGACAGGACAACACAAGCTAAGCTTCATACTTCAGAATGAATTAAAGACTGGTATTAAATAAGTAAGTGCTAATTTAAAACAGTGCTTCTTTTTGAGTTGAATAGTGTGGGTGGTATTTATTTCAGCTAACATACAACATCTGTATTGTAAGAGACCTTAAGGATACTTGTCAGAATTCTCAGGAAATATTTATATAGTATCCCTGAAGTTTTGCAGTTCATCATCTTCTTTAGTCTAAGCAGAATACACCACATGAATTTAAAAACAGTTCTTAGATTTTCAGAGTTTTGTTAGCTAATTTACCTCCTTATGCTTCTGCTCACAAAAATCACAAGATTTTTAAAATTATACTTAACATTTTTCAAATGTTAACATGAACATGAATACAATTACAATACATACAATTACAATACCAAAGTCTGTCAGACACTGGCCACAAAAACTTGACAGCCTGACAGAAAACTTCAATCAAAAAAAGAATAAAGAAAGAAAAATAAAAGAATAAATATATTTTTTTTCTCCAGATTTCTCCTCTCCAAAATAAATATATTTGAATACAAAGAACTAAATATGGAGTACAATAATGTTAATCTACTTTTAAAATGAAGTTTGACACTAAAAGAAGAAACAACATAAGATATGCCAGAAGAAACTTAGAAAAAAGGCAACTATTCATAAAACCATGTTTATAAATCCTTATGAGATTTCCACATTTGGGATTGTGTCTTGTCAGCTTATGTTCTTGTATGACAATACAAGAATTAAAAGGGGAAGAAAGAGACATGTTTACACTGAACTCTCTTACCTAATATTTAAGTATTTAGTGTAGGATGAGATTAATTACAGTTTATGCCAATGTTTCTAATGTTAAATAAATGCTAGGTATAGATAGCTATGCTAGGTATGCTAGATAGAATGCTAGGTATAAATAAATCCACTGACATTACATCAAGCTATTCATATCAACACTTCATAGAGTTCATTTCTTTCTCAGCAGAGCTGTACAGGAGAAAGTTAGCTGGAAAGGTTCAAAGCAAAGGCATATAATGAGTTAAAATGTTAGCACTGTTTAGTACTGTCTTCCTCCTTGAACTTCCATAATTGAGCTGTACAAAAATGCTCTGTAGGTGGCTGTTTCTCTCCATTTTGACCATAAATGGAACATACCATCAAAATATTTAGAAACAGGGATTTCCATCACATACATTTAGAGGGAGGTGAGATGAATTTCTGATTTACACAGATGCTACTTGTGTTATTGGCTCATGGAAATACCTGGAGTATCTCTACACTGAGTGACGTATTTAATCAAGCAGGGTATAGTTTTACTGTTTTTATTTCAAGATAAAAAAAGAGGCCGGAGGGAAGAGGGCTAATTGGCAACCCACTGTCTTTCAACAACTCCTTGAGGGAGGCAGACTTTTATATAATCATCTCTAAGTATTTCTAGGTCTAAAGAAATTAGCTGCTAATGAAACACTACCATTACTTCAAAAGTAGTCACAACAGTTGACTGAGTGCGTATGTCTTTACAAATGAGCAGAAATTGTCTGAGGGCTTCTAGAAAAGATGAATGTGGAAAAAAAAATGTGTTCTGACAGTACATTTAAGAGGTTGTGAATATATAAAAAGTTTATAATATATTAATCTTTCTTTACATGCTCATTTAATACTGTATTGGTTTGTTCTGTAGAGTGCCAAATCTTAAAAATACCACAAAACACTGTGTTAAAAACAGCAGTTTAACATGGTTGCCTTAAATATATATATATATATATATATAAAATAAAATAAAAATCTTGTTTTGTGTGTTTTTTCTTTTACTACTTAAATAAAAACTGGAAATTTGGTGAAACTGTAAATGTTGTTTAGCTGCCAATGTATTTGCTCAGGAATTTGTGTTGGCAAGATTATCTCCCACACAAGGGTACCACAGATCACAGTAACTGGGCATTGGTCAGCTGTAGTAATGATCTAACTGGTAACTGGATAGTTCTTGACTGCATCACTAACAGAGGATTTTTAATGAACACTATATCAGCACTGGATTGGTATAGTAAAATTCAGCTCTTTCTTGTCTAGCATTTGTTTGCTTCAGCATAAGAATGACAAATCATAGAGCTGGCTGCTGCCATGTTATTGGCTGGGATAGAGTTAATTTTTTTCATAGGCACTCTGTTTTGGTTTTAGAATGAGAATAATGCTGATAACACACTGATATTTCAGTTGTTGCAGAGCAATGATTACACAAAGCCAAGGACTTTTCTGCTTTTTTTGCTGCCCTGACAGTGACTGGGGGTGCATAAGAAGCTGAGAAGCAAAAGAACCAGGACAGCTAATCCAACCTGGCCAAAGGAATATTCCATACCATGTGGCATCATGCTCAACAGTAAAACTGGGGGGATTTGACCAGGGCTGCCATTGCTCAGGGCTGGTTGGGCATTTCTTGGCTGGTGGTGAGCACTTGCATTTTACATCACTAACTTTTTATTCCTTTTTTTAAAAAATATTATTATTATTAAACTGTATTTATCTCAACCCACAAGTTCTTGCACTTTTACCTTTTTCAGTTCTCTCCCTCATCCCTCCGGTGTGGGAGCAAACGGCTGTGTGAGTTCACCTTATATGCACTTTCAGCAGGGCAAAAGTCTGCTGAAAATCTGACAAAATTGTTTTCTTTTTGTTATGTCTGATGAATACATGGGGTAAGTGGTAATGTAAGCTCAGAAGAGGATCTGGCATTTTGGCTGTTTCTCCTGTTTCAGAAACAGCATTAAAATGTATGCTTTGCACTAAATTTTGCTTCCATTGCCAGGGGAAAATGCCTTTATGTTCAGCCCATTGTGAGTTTTAATATTCTCTCAGTTTTCCTCCTAACATTTCTAAAGATTGACAAAACAGTATTCCAGGACTTTCATTTATTCAAAATGTTTAAAGAAGTCCTTAAATCCTTTTGAACAGAAAAGAAACAGTTCAGGAAATAAAATGGTGTAATTTGTCAACCTAAGCGACATATGAAATGATTGATGACACCCTGGCTCCACTGAACTTACATAGGAGTTTTACCATTGATTTCAATGAAGACAGTTTTGGAACAGATGTGAACAAATATATAGTCTTAGCAATTCGTTTTTATGAAGAGAAGAGAAAGCATAGAGAGAACATCATGTTCTTTCATAGAGTGGAGCAATATAATAGAAAAACAATATAAATGGTTTGGAAAAACTAAAAATTAGAGAGAAAAAGAGGTAGGCTATTAGAAACAAAAGGCATTTTTACTAACAAAAAAAAAAAAAAACAAAAAAAAAAACTGTGCGCATGCATACAAGGCCATCATAGGACTTTCCAAATAGTCTTTATTAATTATTTAACAATTCTAAAAAACTGACGGAAGTTCAAAATTTAGGACAGATTCTTCACAACACAGATATCACAAAGCATGACCAGTTAGTGAAGAAAATCTCCTAAGATATCTTGACAAACAACAAAGAAAGATTCATGCTTAACTCTTTCACTCTGAATCCTCTTTGGAAGTACCTACCTCTTACAATCTAGGAGTACTAGGAGTCTAGACACTTCAAGAAGTTCTTTGTCACTGGACTGAAAAGTCACCAGGGCAAAAACCAGGTACAAAAAGAGAAGCTTTCTCTAACTCTCCCAGAAAGATGGACAAAAAATTAGGCTACATACAGAATCCACCAACAATATCTCCCAAAATTGAAACTGAGCAACTCTGCAGAAAGTCATCACAGATTAAGCCAGGGCATTACCAGTCCTTACTGGCCATGCCCATTTTACCCTGAAACTTCTCTCCACTTCTGCCCATAGGCCCAGAGGTGACGCACAAGCCCAGACCTGGGCACCTAGACTTGTCCTGTGCTATGCCGTAGGAGTCTTCAGGCCTGCCTGTGGCCCCAGTCCCCTTCTGCTCTTGACTGGATCCCATGGGCGGACCCTGGACCTAGTTCATCACCTGCCATGTTGGGAGTTGTCTATGGACCCTGTCACCAGCCCACAGCTCTATCTTCCATGTTCAGGCCCTCAGGACAGTGTCCCAACTCATTCCCTCTTCTGGTGCAGCTCCATTTCTGCAGCTCCCTGAGAGATGACTTCTCCCTGGGAGAAGTGAAGAATAATAATCAGTTATGTCATTCAGTAGCTCACTGGATTCTGCTCCAATTGTTTCTATACTTTTTACAATACTACATGAAAATGAAAAAAGTAGTTTCTGAAGCAACTGAAGTAATTCTGACCAAGATTCAGTTTTATACTTCCTGGATCAACATTTTTTTTTTTTTTCATTGTTATTATTTAAAATACTATATGCTATGGTGGCTTTTGTTTTGTTTTGTTTTGTTTTGTTTTCTGAAGAGAGGTTGATTTATGGACATTCTCAACAGAACAAAAAAGTTACCAAAGAATGAAAAGCTAAAAATACAAAGTTAAAGCCAATAAACCTTGGAAAAAAAAAGTGAGTGAGGGGCTCTGTGATAGTGGCTGCTGGCTGGAGCAGGACTGCGGGTCACAACCCATGTGCCTGGTGCCAGCTGTTGGAGGGCAGCAAACCAGTCTGCCCAGGTGTACGTGGGGTGTGCGTGTGCATTTGTTGTCAAACTCCACACTGGAGCAGCCATTGAGTAGGGGACCAATGGAGCGGGTGAGAGGGTCTGGGATGTGAACAGAGGTGCTGGGTGGGCAGAGAGGCCGTGCTGGTGCTTGGGGTACCCATGAGTGTGCATGTACTGGTGAGCCTGGAGGGGCTGTGTGTGTGCCTGCACCAGGGAGCTGCTGTTTGTGCCAGCCTGAGAGCTTGGTTTATTTAGTCCTGTCACTACTACTCTGATTCTTCCAGAAGTTACTATATAAACGGCTCCTCTGGCAATGGTATATATATATATACACACACACATATATATATCTCCACCCCTAATTCAAATTCTTCTATAAGACCTTCTTCAACAATGCATATCATAAAACCATCCATGAAGTTGTATCAAATAAGCTATCAGTACTTTTCCATATGTAAAAAAAAAAAAAAGTATTCATGTATTCATGTAATACCTTCTGATCACATTCTCCCCCTGTATAACCTACTATGAAGCTCAGAACTGAGGCTTAACTTTACTTTGGTAACTGGAAAACATCTAAGATACTTTAAATCTTCATGTAGTTTAATAAATAGTAATGAATGATATTTACCCATGCTCAATGCTTTTATCCAACAGTACAATGAAATCTTCAGTTTCAGATAAGTTAATATATTTTCTGAAATAAAAAAGAAATGGAAATAATTAAATGGCTGGGTCAAACATACAAACAAACAAACAAAAAAAAAAAAAAAAACCACAATATACTTAGGTGAAGACAGATGCATAAAATTCTAATAAGAAAATGGAAGTGATTTTCTTCAAACATCAAGAACCAAAATGACTAGATTAAAATTGAATGTTTGAGCAAAAAAAAATTGCTCAAAAAAAACAGATATCAAAATCTTAAATCTATATGTAGTCACATAGAATAACATTTGTCTTGCCTAAATATACATATCTGGACATTATTTGCCTAATCTGATAATGACTGTATGCTGTCTCCATAGTAAAACGAGCAAAAACATAGGCGCTTCTCAGAGACTCACTCCTTCTGTTTCATGACATCTTCCTAAAATGCTTGGAATTTATTCTGTGGGTACATCTGTGGCATTCCACTAATTTCCTCCAGACATTTGTTTCAATTCAACAACTGTTTTTAAATGGATTACAAAAGGGAAAAAAAAAATCTGCTTTTATTTCTGAGGTTTATATTTTGGCTATGTCATATGATGTGAAGGTTAAACTTCTATGTAGTTATAAATGTTTCTTGTGCTGATAGTGTCAGATCAGGTTATGATGGGTAAACCACAGCCATTGTTGACAGAACCCCATACTCTGTAACTTCTGAACAGAGATGGCAATAAATAATAGTAATAAAGCATAACCTTGCACATAACTCACACATCATATCATAGTTTGTTATATTCCCTTACAGCTGAAAAATGAAGGTGAACTTTTTTTTTTTTTTTTTCCCCAAAAAGGGAAAACTGTTTTTAAGCAGGGAAAATATTTTTCATCTTATTAGTTATTGAAAATCATTCAAAACTTTTCAGGTCAAATAATATTCCTATTTCACATTTTCCTTTGTTACAGCAATTATAAAATGACTCATAGAATCATAGAATGGTTTGGATTGGAAAGGACCTTAAAGATCATCTAGTTCCAACCCCCGTTCCTGCAATGGGCAAGGGTGCCACGCACTAGATTGCCTGGGACCTAACCTGGTCTTGAATACCTCCAGGGATCTACAGTTTCTCTGGACAACCTGTTCCAGTGCCTTCACTCTCAGTGAAGAATTTGCTCCTAACATCTAATCTAAATCTTCCCTCTTTTGGTTTAACACTAAATGAAGGAAGACTGTCATGTCCTGTCCCCTGTCCCTGCTCCCCCCCCCCCATCCTATCACTAGGTGCCCATGTAAAATTTGCCAATATGCCTGTTTGTTTGTTTGTTTATAAGCTCTCTTTAACTGAACTTCACTTCTTTATTGCTTGAATATTCATGTCTGCTGAAAATGTGTTCACATTATTCTACATTGCAGGAAAGATTTGACAGTGAACTGCAAATGCCAATGACTCAAGATCTTGAATTATGCAAGTATTTTTATTTTCAATGAAAATAAGCATTTTTTAAAAGAATAGAGACAGAAACAGCTCAATGGTTCCTTTTCCCCACTTGATTAGTAATATGAGATAGAGTAATTTTTTTCTTGACTATTTGATTGTTTTTCCTTGATTTTTGGAATTGTGATATTTGTTTGTTTGTTTAATTTGTCATTTATACATCAAAATATGCAGAATAAATTCTATTCAGTTAACAATTCCTAGTAGCTTTGATCCATTACTGTATGTACTAGCTATACAACCTCATATTAGTAATACAATAAAGCTGAAAAGACACCTTCAAATCCATTTTCCCATCCAGTTTTTATAAGCAACAAATTGTGTAATCAGGCTAGTGATGGGCAGAATAACTCCTGAAGAAATATCCATTGATATAATTCTCCATAGAAATACCTGTGAAGTCAAAGATCAGTCAGTGATGGATAGAGAAGATATTAAATTCAGATGGTTTACTTGAATATGAAGCCCTTAATCCTCTGCTTAGACCAAGAGAATTGATAGCATCTACTGCAAATCTGAGGAGGAAATAATGGGGAAAAGGTTGTCCAGAAATCTGGAATGGGATTTACCTGACCTAATACAGACTTCTACTTTAGAAAATTTCTGTCATGGAAGTCGTTGTTTCTCTCTATTACCTTTACAAGGAGTAAAGAAAAATAGCTTAAATATATATGTTTATACTGTACACATCTAAAGTGGCTGCAATCAACCTGGTCTCAGACATCCAAATAGCATACAAGTCTAGGAACTTAAAGAGGACTTCATATTCTCTAGCTGAATATAAAAGTAGATCGGTAGAAACCCTCAGAGGGGCTTTTTGATTCTTTCAGGAGTTACACCAATTCAAAGCTGTTGTTAAATGACTCCATGGTATGAGTTATGCCATTTAAAAGAGAAGGTACCTCCCTAAAGATTTGGAAATGTGTATTAGACATGTGTTGGCCATTTAGAAAAAGTTATTCATCTAGATAAACTATAATAGTTATAAGACTTTTGTCAATGCTTTAAGAATTGTTGTATAAATGTAAATAATTAAGTAAATTTTCCATTAATGAAGGATATTGATATCAATATCAATATTGATGATCATGTTGGGGTTTACATTCAATTTTGCTATTAACTGTAACTTCTCTGAACATTTTTCTTTTTTATTTCCTCAAAATTAATCTTCTCCATATCCGTGCACATGTATTTGCGTATATGACATAATTTATTTACATATATATATTGCATATATATATTACATATGTTTATTATAATATATTACATATATTTACATATATATTTATTTACATAATTTATTTGCCATATATAGTTATTTCTTCGTTTTTTTCACGACTGGAAAAAAAAATAATAAAAAAAGAGTTTATTGTTTGGAAAGTTAGGAAAAAATAATCTTACTCATGGTCATCAAGAAAAAAAAAAAAAGTACATTTCTTACACACAACAGCAAAACACTTTCTTCTTCACTCATAATTTAAATGCTATGTGCAAACACATTACAAATATTCTATGAACATAGAAAATCTTTTAGAGGTTTATAAATTGTTTTCTGATTCTGAAAATAAGAGGCAATGTGAAAAAAGACATTTGAAAAATATCAATAACATGGTCAGTAAATCAAAGAGAAAATGCTGAAAGTGTTTAAAGCCTATATCAATAGAACATAAACATAGAACATAGAACATCCCGCTCTACTCTGCACTGGTGCGGCCTCACCTCGAGTACTGTGTGCAGTTCTGGGCACCACAGTATAAAAAGGACATGAAACTGTTGGAAAGTGTCCAGAGCAGGGCTACGAAGATGGTGAAAGGCCTGGAGGGGAAGACGTACAAAGAACAGCTGAGGTCACTGGGCCTGTTCAGCCTGGAGAAGAGGAGGCTGAGGGGAGACCTCATCACAGTCTACAACTTCCTCGTAAGGGGGTGTCGAGAGGCAGGAGACCTTTTCTCCATTAACACCAGTGACAGGACCCGCGGGAACGGGGTTAAGCTGAGGCAGGGGAAATTTAGGCTTGACATCAGGAGGGGGTTCTTCACAGAGAGGGTGGTTGCACACTGGAACAGGCTCCCCAGGGAAGTGGTCACTGCACCGAGCCTGTCTGAATTTAAGAAGAGATTGGACTGTGCACTTAGGCACATGGTCTGAACTTTTGGGTAGACCTGTGCGGTGTCAAGAGTTGGACTTGATGATCCTTAAGGGTCCCTTCCAACTCAGGATATTCTATGATTCTATGATTCTATGATTCTATTCTATGATTCTATGATTATTGGAAAAGATCTTCCACTCCTGAAATATCTTCTCATTCTCCCACATTGTTTGTAGATTGATGGTCTTTACTATTGATATTTCTGTTTCATTGCTGTTAAACAAAGACTGGAAATTTTATTTGTAAATCCCATTAGATACTATTTCCAAGTATCTTTCAAATTACTGTACCTTCAGAAACTCATTATGCCAAGTTTTCAAGCGTACTGTAGACAACACTGACTAGGAAGATAAGATCTTGTAATGTTGTAATTTTGTTATCCTAATGAATTTTAAGTCTAAGTCAAGAAAAATAATAGTAAAATAAGCTGTTCTTTTTTGTAAGGCAGATTTTGGTCCTAACTGTGGGTAATATAAGATTGAGACAACAGAAATCATTTTACACATATTTGTCTTAAACATTTATTTGTTTGTTTGTTTACTATCTCATTTTGGCTTCAGCTACTTAGAGTAGAAAACTATAAGTTTTTTGAAAATTATTCCCAAAAGGGCCAACCAGGAATGATTCTTCTAGATGCTCACATGGTTGTGAATCTTATGATCAGTCTGGAAATACATTTCCTGAATTATGCTGCTCAGGTAAAATAAATATATCACATGACATTTACAGCTCATAAAAGTAGAAGCATTTATCTACATTACAGCTACAAATGGTTGCTTATGAACAAGAACCAGGTCAGTTATTAACTCGTATTAACTGTGAACAACAAATAAATTTGAGCAACCCTAAATTATTTTCCTGAAATACTGAGTATGTGAGACCAGAAGAAGTTTCTCCCACAAAAATCTTTCATTTTTTCTTCTCATAGTTGTAGATTCTAATTTCATTATTGTTTCTCATATCAGTAAAAAAGTACTAGGTTTATTTGTATTGATCTTGCAAAAGTCAGTAACAGTTCTCCATGAAAAGATGGGACTAAAAAATACAAACAAACAAACAAACAAAAAACACCTTGTAAATATAAAATAAATTTTACTGTAAATTTGAGTTGATTTTATAATTCAGCTGGAAAGGATTTCAATTCCCTGCAATTTGTTTAATCGCTCTTTATCTTAGGGAACAGTACATGGAATCAATGTGCTAGCTAAACGTGCAGTTAACATGCTAGCTAAATGTATGATCTAATTGACACTAACTTCTTTCTTTATTTATGTATTTATTTTATTTTTGGTCATAGTCATTCCATACTTATTCCATCCTCTCTTCAGACCAGGAACTGCACTATTGTCAGTGTTTGTGATTCACATCATATGCCAAGTCTTGTAAGATTATTTGATTTGTTATAAAAATAAAAAAATATATTCTTAAGACTCATCAATTTCAGTAAAGGTAACAAAAAAAAAAAAAAAAAAAAAAAAAAAAAAAGAAGAAAAAAGTCCATATTAAATACAAAAACAAAATAATCAGAGTTCAGAAAGAAACATAGAACCATGAAGAAAAAAAAAAAAAAAGAGAGATGTTGATTCATATTTGATTTTGTCTCTATGCTTAAAATATAAAATTTTGCTATAAGCATCTTAGACAGATGCTATAGATACAATATAAAGCTCTGTTTTGTGTGTGTGCATTTTTTTTCCTTTCTGTGGCAAATGATGCATTTGTTCATACTATGTTTAGAACATCAAATAATTTATATGAGGAGAAACCAAATATAAGTGCCTCAGTCAGGCTTAGTTAATTCATTGATAACCAGATGGGGAAGACAGAAAACATTAAATATTATAATTTAAAATGTTCCAGTGTGCCTTTTATAGAAAAAGTAATTGCATGGATGTTAACTATTCACACTGCAAAGTAGTTCTGAAAAATTGCCCATTTTAAATTTGTCTCCCACCAAGTTTCTATTTTCTAACATTACAACACACTCCAAGAAATATTTGGGTTTGACTTGTTCTCTTGATATCAGTGAAGGCTGTAACAAAACCATATCAAATAAAAAATATCTCAAAGAATAATCAAGTTTATTTTTCAGTCTTGCTACAAGATGACCACTCTATTGAGCCTAAGATGATTTCACTGTGACTATTCAGTGAGTCTATAATGCTTCACAATGCAGCTTTTTGATCTATGCTAATCGGTATTCAGTATTTGCAATTAAAAACATGTGCTTTTATGATTTCACAAATATTTGATTGTGACAGCTAATTCAACGCTAGCTTTGTCTTCAGTTTCAAAGAAGAAATGTAAACCAATTGAATCACAGTTACGGTAATGACAAAAAATTACTATTAACGATATTGACAATTATCCTATTGCAGTAATAAGTGATCTACATGTATATAGGCCATACATTTTAAAGTAGCTTCTATCCTGTCATAGTACTGCAATGTAGTTCTGTTAATCTACAAACTCTATTATCTTTTAACTAATCTGTATCTTGAGTAGTCAGTGATGGTGATGTTAAACTTTTTATAGCTTTTAAAACAAAAATGCTTATTCATCTTATAAATGATATCATTAAGCTTTGAGAGTAAAAAAAAATACTTTAATTAAGTAATTTCCATGTTTTTGTCAAAGAAATGATTAAGTTTTAAAGAAATATTAAACATAGCCTTTGGATTTTTAATATATCAACTTTTATAATATTTTTGGATGGGGAAGTTTGTATATTTGATTCTATTTTCTTTATAGACATTTTAAAAATTGCTTCTATTTGTATTTTGTATTTATTATATATTTGTATTGTATTTTGTATTTATGTATATTTGTTTATGTTTACATTTATTTTCCTTCTTATATTTCTGTTCTTTTGTAACACTAAAATTTAGGCAGTTTATTTTCTTCACTGCCTTCACATGATGTGAGAAAGTTTCTGAAATGCTCAACTATATTCCTTTTCCTTTTTTTGGATTTATGTGAACCTGACTGTGAGATATTTCTGCTGAAATATTTTAATTTTCAAAGATGTCTGTCAATTACTTCAAGTAATCAGTTAGTTATTCAAAGATCACAATCTGCTTCACTGGATTTGAAGTCAACAATTTCCCTTCTTTCCTAGTGTTTCAAAAGGCATTAAAATGGATGAAAAAAATATTATTTTACTTATAATTCTGATCATTGGAGGAGATTGCATGCAGTTGTACTATACAGACAAAGGAATTTGCAATGTCTACACAATTAGTATCACACCCAAGCCAGTGCTTAGCCCAATGCAAAATCAGGCAGTCAAGTATGGCAATGTACATACAAAACCAATTGCTTTTTTTCATGAATAATTCTTATGTTGAAACTAGTATGCATCATTTGAAATAAGAAGCCTAATATTTTGAAAAGGTGGGTGTTTATATACATCTTTATAGTCAGAATGGCAGAAGGAAGTCATCAGTTAATGACTTTTACTATCCTTTAAAAAACAAAACAAAACAAAAAAATAACAAACGAAAACAAACAAAAAAATGGATACTTGTAGGAAACAATCCTCTGTAAACTATAACAATTTGTTAAGTAAATACCCAGTTGACTCCAAAGTTCCAGTATCTTAACAACATCTTGCTGTGGCAGCATTGAAAGACATATTTTTTAACAAAATCAGAATCTCCTTTGTACTTTCCATATGTTTGTGTGATGAACCTTTGCTTATTTTCCAAAGGAAAATAAATAACTAAAATAATGTAATAAGACCCTGCAGAGTACCTGTGAAATGAAGCGTTCAAAAAATCTTATCCTCAAGTCTTTCCTAAACTTCAACCACTATTTAAGAATAAGTGACAACTGGTAATTATCTAGTTCCATCATTGTGACAGTGTGCCTCTCCCTACCCACCAGCCTGGCCTTTCACACAAAACCCTGCTCAATTGATAACCACAAATGGGTGTCATGTTAAATGTGGCTGGTTGTGATAGCTGTATCCAATGTGGATTAAACAGATAATACACATTAGCCAAGGAGTTAGTTTAGCAATGCACTCACCTGATCACAGTGCTGGTCAATATCCAACTCAAGCCAAATTTGGAAATAACTAAAATCTGCAGCTGGTATGCAAATGTGATTATGAGTCAATCATCTTACCCCATAAAGAGTGAGCAGCCCAAGAGCCTGTTGAGCTCTCTTGTGCAGCAGCTGCAGGCTGTACAACAGGATCTTCCCTTGACCAGGGACCTTTGAACCTCATGACTCAATGGGAGGGTCTCCTCAACCTTTAGACATAAACCATTGACCAAGTCTGGGACTAAGTTTGGGTCCAGCTGCACCTAGGCTCCTGTCTGAGAAGGAGTTTGGAATACAAGGGCATCCATTCTGAACATTGTGATTCAACTGGAGGGTCTCCTGACAGTTTGCCCAACCCTGTCATCAATGCAGGAGATATCCAAGTGTGCCCTGCCATCTTGAATCTTATTAAGTAACTCTCTTATTTATGAATTAGCTTTGTTAGATCACTACACTGTATCAATAAAATAAACTGCTTCTTCTCTCTTACAAGTGAAGTGCTTATCATTCTATACATGATAATCAGTCCAAGTGTTTGTTTAACTGGTATGTTAAACATCAATAGTCTTTCCTCTTATCTTCATGTAACCTAGTATAATTTCAAAACGTCTGTGAAAATATTGTCTCCAATAAGGTATCTTATGGCTGTCATTAATCAAATGCCTGTTGTCAATATATTACTCCTAACAGCAGTGGAAAAGTTGATCATATTTTTTATTTGACATATATGTAATCCAGAAACAGTCTTAAAATATTTTTATAATATTTCAATTGTCTATGTTCTTTACATACAATATTTTTGTGACTTTCAGTAACAAGAAAAGACAGCAGTGAAAAAAAAAAGATAATTATTCATATTTAAATGACCTCTAGGCTAGATGAATGTGATTCACTATTACCTAGGAACAAGCATTCCCATCTAAATAGAGTGAAATGGCTTTCTTCAACATAAGTGCTGTCTATACCAAAAATCTATGTGAGTCTTCTGTCTGGTTCTCTGCATTCTCACAGAACCCCAAGTCAAATTCAAAGCCTCAGTATCATCATCTAAGGAAGCACAGTGAACTTAGCCCATATCATTTATATGGTTATTTCCATTAGAATAATCCTCCTTAATGTCTTTAGATTGTGCTTGTTCAATTTGATTTTCTATAATCACAAAAGACATTATAGCAGTGAGGAAGAAATAAAATAGAAAAGCAGATTCAAAGAATTTTTTGACTAAACAAAGTAAAGAATAACACACTAGGTCAGATAAGTAAATAACTTATAAACAAATAAACTAAAGCTTACAGGTCCTTGCCTATGGCAGGGGGGCTGGAACTAGATCACCTTTGAGGTCCCTTCCAGCCCAGGGCAATCTATGATTCTGTGATTCTAAACAGAGACAGGAGTAAACAGAACATTTTACACATAAAAGATAAAGACACAAAGAACAGGAGTCTACAGCATGAATAGCATGATAACATTTTTCAGACTAGTCAAGTTAAAAGGCAACATTCAGGCAGATCATCAACTCATCCAAATGTGGTCCTTCAAGTGTAAAGAATTGTTTTCTGTTTGGCCTTTGGGAAGTGAGCTGTTTCTAAGCAGCAGGCAGTTCTTTTTAAGAACTATGTAAATGTAACTTGGGTAACTAACTTAGGAAAGAAGGGTCGAGGTTTGAAGATCATCTGCAGGCACTTAGGGAGGGGGCTGATATTTAGGTAATATGATTATTTCTAACCTTCTTCTGCCAACTCTGAAGTTGCTTTAGAACATTGGCAGACATGTATTTAGCCTTCTTCTTGTCAGTAAACAAATAAATTGGTGATTCAGGTTGTTTATTTTAAAAACTAACTGATGTCACAATGGAGTATTATCAGCCCAACTAATTTTTTTTTTTTTTTTTGATAATTTTTGGAACATTATCAGCCCAACGTCATCCATTTAAGTGAATTTTATAACAGAAACCATTTCTAGCCTTCAGTGAAATGTCTTGCATATCACCGTTTATTCATTTAAAAAAAAAAAAAAAAAAAAAAAAAGAGGAACATGTATTTAACCTAGCAAAACCAAATGTTGAGAAGAAATACCTCTTCCTAATTCAAACATATCTTGAGGGAAACAACAAAGTAGGTTATGAAGTTATACACAATAATGTTGTAAGACTAAACGCATTTCTACTGGTCACTTATATCCGTAAACTAAAAATTAAATGATCTTTGATCATAAACATGAAAAATTTGTGGGAGGGGCGAGGGGAGAGGGAATTAATATGAGGGATCTAGCTGTTTAAGATCAGTATTATAAGACATAATATACCAGGTATATACCTGAGGTAGCTAGAGATTGGAATCAACAACCCCTCAGGTCTCTTGAAGTCCCATATACCTGGGAATCTTTTTGTTAGAACACAAGGCCCCAAACCTAAATATGTCCCAGAATGCTCCCATTACCTGGCCATACCCAAGTTTCCCTAGTCATATTTGTTTTTTTCACCACTCTATTGGGAAAAAAAGTGTGGGGGGTGGGGGTAAGTCACAATCATGCCTGCTATTCGGAACAGAATTTTATATTACATGTGTTTTTGATGAATATATTGTCTCTTGTTTTTTCTTTGAATCTGTGGAAACGGTTCAAAGATGAGAAAATCCCAGGAGCATCCTTATAAACAGTGGTATGCTCAGATAACACTATGATATGTAATCTGCCTTCTTAAGGGAAAAAAATGGAGCTAATCCAATCAACATTATGTTTGTAAGCGAACTTGTTTAATGTGAAATAAATTCAGAAACAAACATTATTTTTTCTCACAAATAAACTCAAAATTTCATTTGCCGGATGAGTGAAAAACAGATGGAATGTTTACTCTCACAAAGAAAAAAAATGTTTCCACCTCTGACTTTTATTTTGCCCTGTGTAAGTAAGATCAGAGAGTTTAGTAGCTTTTTCAGGATTGCCTTCATCATGTCTGTGAAGCCACTGTAAACATTTCTTTTTGAGTATCTTATAAACTCATTCATTAGTTATTCATTCTATACTCTCTGGGTTTCAGCTGCTAAACTTACATACCTTTCTTCTTTATGTTTAACAAATATTTCTTAAAAAATAGATCTCTTCTTTAACTGGATGAAAAACAAATTTGCATTTTTTAAAGTAATTAGGAAAGCTGAATGAATTCTCTTGCCTGCAAAAATGAGATCTCAAGTTATAAAGACTAATTAGCTCAGTTTTGTCACAGATACATGAGATCCAGATGCTTCAATTATCTTCTGTCTCCTGAAATATTTTGAGGTGTCATATATAGAAGTTGCCATTAACACCTTCTGCTATTGCTGTGAATCATTTCAGTTCCATCATATGCAATAGGTTAATGCTTTGGATTAAAGCCCACATGAGCAGTACAAATTTTGAAGACATCTGCAGTCCTCTTGTCTTCAGACAAAACATTCATTTAAAATTAATGTATACCACTTATTTTAGAATAGTCAATTTAGTAATTATGTTTCTCAGGTACTGACAGATGTGGCCTGCAGTATCTATAGAATTACAGAATCACAGAATCATCTAGGTTGGAAGAGACCTCCAAGATCACCTAGTCCAACCTCTAACCTAACACTAACAAGTCCTCCACTAAACCATATCACTAAGCTCTACATCTAAATGTCTTTTAGACCTCCAGGGATGGTGACTCCACCACTTCCCTGAGTAGTCCATTCCAATGCCTAACAACCCTTCCGATAAAGAAGTTCTTCCTAATATCCAACCTAAACCTTCCTTGGTACAACTTTAGTCCATTCCCCCTCATCCTGTCACCAGGCACATGGGAGAACAGACCAACCCCCACCTCACTACAGCCTCCTTTAAGGTACCTGTAGAGTGCAATAAGGTCTCCCCTGAGCCTCCTCTTTTCCAGACTAAGTAATCCCAGCTCCCTTAGACACTCCTCATAAGACTTGTTCTCCAGACCCCTCACCAGCTTCATCACCCTTCTCTGGACTCATTCAAGCACCTCTATGTACTTCTTGCAGCGACAGGCCCAAAACTGAACACAGTTCTCAAGGTGCAGCCACACCAGAGCTGAGTACAGGGAAACAATCACTTCCCTAGCACTGCTGGCCACACTGCTTCTTATACAAGCCAGGATGCTGTTGGCCTTCTTGGCCACCTGAGCACACTGCTGGCTCATATTCAGCCGACTATCAACCAATACTCCCAGGTCCTTCTCTTCCATGTAACTTTCCAACCATTCCTCTCCCAGTCTGTAGCTCAGCTTGGAGTTGTTGCAGAACCCAACACTTGGCCTTGTTGAACGTCATACAGTTGACCTCAGCCCATCGGTCCAGCCTTTCCAGATCCTCCTGCAGAGCCTTCCTACCCTCAAGCAGATCAACACACGCACCTAACTTGGTGTCACCTGCAAACTTACTGAGGGTGCACTCAATCCCCTCATCCAGATCATTGATAAAGATATTAAAGAGGAACGGCCCCAGTACCGAGCCCTGGGGAATGCCACTAGTGACCGGCCTCCAACTGGATTTGAGTCCATTCACCATGACTCTTTGGGCCCAGCTATCCAGCCAGTTTTTAACCCAACAAAGTGTACGCCAGTCCAAGCCATGAGCAGACAGTTTCTTGAGGAGAATGCTGTGGGAAACAGTGTCAAAAGCCTTGCTGAAGTCAAGGTAGACCACATCCACAGCCTTTTCCTCATCCACCAAGCGCGTCACTTTGTCATAGAAGGAGATCAGGTTCATCAAGCAGGTCCTACCTTTCATAAACCCATGCTGACTGGGCCTGATTGCCTGGTTGCCCTGTAACTGCCACGTGATGACACTGAAGATAATCTGCTCCATGAGCTTCCCTGGCACTGAGGTCAAACTGACAGGCCTATAGTTCCCCGGGTCTGCCCTCCGGCCCTTCTTGTAGATGGGCGTCACGTTTGCTAGCCGCCAGTTAACTGGGACCTCCCCCGATAGCCAGGACTGCTGATAAATGATGGAAAGCGGCTTGGCCAGCTCCTCCGACAGTTCTCTCAGTATACTCGGGTGGATCCCATCTGGCCTCATCGACTTGCGCACATCCAAGTGCCATAGCAGGTCACCAACCATTTCCTCGTGGATTATGAGGGCCACATTCTGCTCCCCATCCCCTTCCACCAGCTCATGGTACTGGGTATCCAGAGAACAACTGATTTTGCCAGTAAAGACTGAGACAAAGAAAGCATTAAGCACCTCAGCCTTTTCCTCATCTTTTGTAACCAAGTTTCCCCCCTCATCCAGTAAAGGATGGAGATTCTCCTTAGTCCTCCGTTTTGCATTGATACGTTTGTAAAAATATTTTCTGTTGTTTTTAACAGCAGTAGCCAGATTGAGCTCCAGATGAGCTTTGGTCTTTCTAGTTTTGTCCCTGTACATCCTTACAACATTCTCCTGAGTGGTCCGCCCTCTTTTCCAAAGATCATAAATCCTCTTTTTTTTTCCTAAGCTCTAGCCACAACTCTCTGTTCACCCAGGCTGGTCTTCTTCCTCACCGGCTTGTCTTTGGGCATGTGAGGACAGATGGCTCCTGAGCCATTAAGATTTCCTTCTTGAGGAGAGCCCAGCCTTCCTGGACTTCTCTGCCCTACAGAACTACCTCCCAAGGGTGTCTGACAACCAGTGTCCTGAACAGCTCAAAGTCTGCCCTCCAGGGGGCAGCTGGCTCTGACTACAGCTCGTCAGCCTCCCTCAGGATGGCTGCCGGTACCTGTACCTCAGCTGCCTCGCATAGCCTCGATGCCAGAAAAAAAAGCCCTGCCCGCCTTGATCCCCTGCTCCGCTGCAGAACACGTTTTATATATATATATATAGTAAAATTCTGTTTCTCCATAGAATATGACAACCTGACTGCTTTCACTTGAGAGGAAACAGGTCTATTTGTTTTGGGAAAAATAGAATCATAATAATTTCCTAATCTACATCAAATATTTCAATATTAAACCCCTAGTAACATGACATTTATTAGTAGAGGAAAACACCATACAGGACTAGATAGTCATCAAAATCCTGATTATACAAATAGAAAAATGTACATATATGTCTTAGGACCAGTATTGTTTGATATCTTTATTGTAATAGACAATGGAATTGAGTGCACGTTCAGCAAGTTTGCAGATGACACCAAACTGTTGATACAACAGAAAAAAGGTAATGCTATCCAAAGGAATCTGGACAAGATACATTGCTGGGCCCATATGAATCTAATAAGGTTCAACAAGGCCATGTGCAAGCTGCTGCAGTTGAGTCGGGGCAATCCCAGACACGAGAACAGTCAGGGAGAAGAACTTATTGAGAGCAGCCCTGCAGAGAAGGACTTGGGGATTCTGGCAGATGAAAACCTCAAGAGCCAGCAGTGCACACTTGCAGCCTAGATGGCAAACTGTATCCTGGGCTGCATTAACAGAAGAGTGGCCAGCAGGTCGAGGGAGGGGATTGTCTGCCTCTACTCTGCCCTTAGGAGGCCCCACTTGGAGTACTGCATTCAGCTCTTTGTCCTTCTGAACAAGAAAGATCTTTTAGAATTGGTCCAGAGGAGGGCCATGAAGATGAGCAGAGGGCTGGAGCACCTCTCCTGTGAAGAAAGGCAGAGAGAACTGTGGATGTTCAGTCTAAATAAGAGAAGGCTCCAGGGAAACTTCATTGCAGTTTTCAATACTTAAAGGGGGCTTACAGAAAAAAAAAAAAAATGGAGAGAGACTTTTTGCTCAGGCAGATAATGAAAGGCCAAGGGAAAATGGTTATAAACTAAAAGAGGGGAGATTTAGGTTAGAGATTAAGAGGAAATTCTTCACTCAGAGGATGGTGAAGCAGTGGAACATGTTGCACAGAGAAGTTGTGGATTCCCCATTCCTGGAGGTGTTCAAGGCCAGGTTGGATGGGGCTTATAGCAACCTGATCTAGTGGGTGGCATCCTTGCCCATGGCAGGTATGTTGAAATTAGATGATATTTATGGCCCCTTCCAACCCAAGCCATACTATGATTTTATATAATTGTGTATGCTTACAAATAATCTTTATAAGACTTTCCACAACTGCAGTAGTGATGGGCTCAGAATTCCCTACAGAAGACAACGAAAATATCTTTTGATATTGTTTCGGTCACTTCACTGATTAGAGAAAGGTTTTTTGTTCTGTCAACAGTCAAATAATATATCACAGCTATATGTGAGTGTGCAGGAGTGTGCAGGTGTGAAATGCAGGTATGTTTCCTTAAGCCTTTTACTACTGTGCTATTTGCCACATGAAGATATTTAAATAGAACAGTGATATGTCTTCTTACTCAGAAACAGAAAATTTTTCCTTCTTTGCATTGGTGCATTGAAGAATGATGTTGAAAGTCATGAAGAATTAACCTTTTCATAAAACAATGATGCTGAAAGTCATGCAGAATTAACAATCTTTTCTAAACAACTTCTAAAACAAATCCCATATGTTCTGTTCCTTTCCTTGCCATGTTTTCCTCTTCAAAACATGAATGAGACTGTATTAGCTTCTGAATGTTTCAAAACATCTGAATCAAATATAAAATAGAACTCTTTTCCTGTTTCTGATATTATATTAAAAGTTACTTTAGCAAAGCAGACAGGGAGAGAGAGATTCCTACTAGCTGATTCACAAGAAGAATGAATTCTGTCCTGAAGAAACAGATGGCCCCAGTTAACTCTTTGCATGTATGGTTAAATACTGAAGTGTTCCTCATCAAACTTTTTGTCTAAATCTGAAAGACATAATACAGTCTCCCATGCAACTTGCAGGCTTGAAGCAGGCCTAGATATTTTTAAAAATAGGACAAAATGGATGGTGTAGAATCTTTCATTTTTCTACTTGAAAATTGCTCATGGATACATTTTGATGTGGACTAAGTGTTCACAAAATACAACAATAAAGAATAAAATTATTTCTGAGTCACGTATTGTAAGACTGCCCAGTTACAACCTACATAGTAGTATGTCCAATGCAACATTTGCCAAATATACATAACATCAGAGCCTGAAAGGTGTCTGGGCTCTTAACTGTAACTTCATAGGGAGTTAAAGGTTTATATAATCGTAAGCGTATGGGCATTAATGACTTAGACATTTAATTTTCAAAAGTAATTTAACCAATTAGAGGTCCAGCTTAAACTGAATTGTAATTATGCTTAGGTTCCAAAGGGGACATTTTTGAAGCTATTCAAATATCTCAATCATAGAATCATAGAATCATAGAATATCCTGAGTTGGAAGGGACCCTTAAGGATCATCAGGTCCAACTCTTGACACCGCACAGGTCTACCCAAAAGTTCAGACCATGTGCCTAAGTTCACAGTCCAATCTCTTCTTAAATTCAGACAGGCTCGGTGCAGTGACCACTTCCCTGGGGAGCCTGTTCCAGTGTGCGACCACCCTCTCTGTGAAGAACCCCCTCCTGACGTCCAGCCTAAATTTCCCCTGCCTCAGCTTAACCCTGTTCCTGCGGGTCCTGTCACTAGTGTTAATGGAGAAAAGGTCTCCTGCCTCTCGACAACCCCTTACGAGGAAGTTGTAGACTGTGATGAGGTCTCCCCTCAGCCTCCTCTTCTCCAGGCTGAACAGGCCCAGTGACCTCAGCCGTTCCTCGTACGTCTTCCCCTCAAGGCCTTTCACCATCTTCGTAGCCCTCCTCTGGACACTTTCCAACAGTTTCATGTCCTTTTTATACTGTGGTGCCCAGAACTGCACACAGTACTCGAGGTGAGGCCGCACCAGCGCAGAGTAGAGCGGGACAATCACCTCCCTTGACCTACTAGCGATGCCGTGCTTGATGCACCCCAGGATACGATTGGCCCTCCTGGCTGCCAGGGCACACTGCTGGCTCATATTCAACTTGCTGTCTACCACGACCCCCAGATCCCTCTCTTCTAGGCTGCTCTCCAGCGTCTCATCGCTCAAATTACAGCTGATTGAAGAGTGAGAATTCGAAAAGAATAAGCGTTATAAGAGACTAGGAATTCACTGTAATACCAAAGAAATAGATTTTATTTTCACATAATACCTATAATTCTTTATCAATGAGACCCTTTTGAAAATATTAATAATCTAGTCTTAAATTGTGATGAGCAATAAATATCCATTCTCTGCAATTTTAAAATAATGATTCTTGATTATTTATAACCAAATAGTCTATTTATGTTTTTCTTGAGGTATCAAAATGTTTTAAAATTCCAAAAGTGATGCTCACCTTTTTAAATAAGGATGTATTGGATTAGTGAAATGTAGTCTACTATACAGGGAGCTGGTGACATTTACTCAGAGTTACTTGTAAAATTACTTGAGACCTCAGGTAAAAGGGACTACAGAATTACACATTATTAGTTGTTATTATTAGTATTGTTATTATTACTATTATTGATTGTTGCAGCTATTTGAGTTGTCATATAAACCGTGCTGTTTTCAAGGTTTATGAAGTAGATCTCAAGTATATTCTCACATTTTAGATAAATTTGGGGATGGAAGCTACATGTGACATAGTGTTCCAAATTCTGCTTCAGGCACTCTGTTCCTCTCTGCCATAAACGGTGTGCACTCTTCAGTGAAGCCAGAGACATAGCTAAATGTGCCATTTTATTTAAAAGATAAAGATCAGAAAACAGGTGTTTTGATGCCTTCAGAATTTATACCATTTTCATGACAAGACAACATCTGCTTTTTCACTCCTCCAGCTGACTGAATTATTTAAATGTTCCTTTCTCCATAAGCCTTTGAGTCTTGTATTGCAATAACTTCATCAAGGATATTCTAAAGGGAACAGAGGAAGTCTTTTCATTGTGACTCTACTAGCAAAAGTCAGGTTGAATACAGATTAACATTCCCTTGATCACTGAGCTGAACAGCAAAGTAGAAGAGACAGAGCCAACTAGGTCAGAATATAGCTAGCATTAACTATGGGGAAAGAGAAGGCCGTGCTATTCTAAATGATACTATAATGGTTCTGTGGAAGCTCAACTCATGTTGTATTACTTCTTTTTACTAAGTCAGGGATATTTCTGCGATAACCTGCACTCATGCTTCTGCAAGGCGATAGAAAAATGCTTCTATCACTTACATGTCTGGGTGCTGAATTCTTTGACTGAGCATGTGTTTGGGAGCTGCTACTAGTGTCAGTGGTGATATGCAAATAAAGTGTTCAGAAAAAGACAAAAGGGGTTGTAATTAATCACCTAAACCTAGATGTTCAGGGTTATCCAAGATATCCATGAGTAAGATACGAAAAAGTATGCAGTAGTAAAAGACATGGATCGTAGGACAGAAGACAGAGGCCATTGTTAGTGATCTAAGATTAGGGCAGATGGTTTCCACTTAATTTGTTTTGAAAATTTTATCACATTCAGATATGTAGGAAGACACAGCAATGGTAAGCATAACCACTGAGAGTCAATGTGTTATGTTTACGATTACATAGCATGGAAGATCTGCTGGGAGTGGAATTTGAGTCTCCAAAATCCCACTGCAGTGCTTGCAATGTCCAGATATTACACAGAACTGAGGAATCTCAAAACATTGTGCAAACATAGCCAGTACCAGATGATTCTTTGTAGAAAACTCCTAAAAGAATAGTTTTTCACCTTGTATCCACTCCATTATGGGCCTGGGAAGACATATCACTTTTTTTTTTTTTTTTTTTTTTTTTCATTCTCAGAAAATATGATCACTACTCTAAGTGTGCTAACCCTAATTCTCTTGAAACATTTAACTTAGCATTTTTCATAGTTTTGTTTTAAGCGCACAAGCAGTTCAAGTCTGTATTTTTTTTTCCTTCTAATGCAAAGTGTTAAATACAGTGAATATTCACTTAGAAACTCAACGGAACTGAAAAAAGGAATTCTCTGGGAAGTGGAAATAAAGATATAGACAAAAAAGATGTGAGGTGAAAAACATATCTGTCAAGAGTGGGGATTTAAGATCATGGAGAGCTTGGTGAAGGAAGGAGCCATCAGAGAACAGAACAAGAAGGAAACAGTCACACCAAGAGAAATGTAAATTGTTCTTGGATCAAAACACAACAGATTAGCTTTTACATATTTTTACACTGTGTTGCAGATAAATTATCTGTGGTCTTAGTATAAGGTTTGACATATAGTAATAGCAAAAGTAGTTGTGCATTATAGAATCATAGTACCTGGGTAGCAGTTTACATATACTTTAGATTGTACCTTTATCTCTTGTTTATGTATATACATTGTTCCAGGTGTGGTACAGACTTCTGAAAATCCAGAGGGCAGATTTGTAAATTAAGAAAAATTTAAATCATTTGCAACTATAAATAAATGTTAAGTTATCCAAATACAAGATGCTGCACCTGTGTCAGAGCAATCCCAGACATGAGTACAGACTGGGTGAAGAATATATTGAGAACAACCCTGCAGAAAAGACTTGGAGGTTCTGGTGGATGAAAAGCTCGACATGAGCCAGCAGTATGCTTGCAACCCAGAAGGCCAACTGCATCCTGGGCTGCGTTAACAGAGGAGTAGCCAGCAGTTTGAGAGAGGGGATTGTTCATCCTTCTCATTTACTCAGTCATCTGTCACTTTTGTTGATCTTTGGAAGCACAGCAAGTCAAATGTGTGATAAGAAGATCTGCAGGTACCAGGAATTCTGTTTCAAAAGAAGTGATATGCATCCCCAGTTGATACCTCACTTCTAAGTCCTGTTGGGATTTGCAAGATAGAAATGCATTAGTCTTTATTCTAGTGGACGTGATCTAGTATCCTACAAGATCGGTACCTACAAATAAAATACAGATGAAATGAAAATCTCCTTTTATTCAAGAATCTCTGGTTTAAGTACTTGCCTGCAATGGAGCATACATGTATTAAATTCCTCCTCCTGCTCCTAGCAATTTGGGTACTACTATAACCAGAAGGCAATAGGTATTCAGGTTAAGGTTGAGCTTGCTCACTTTAAAGCTGTTCTGATTTCACAATTTAATCAAATGGCTGCAGAATCAGACAGAAAATGATCTGCAGTCTTACGGTCTGGGCACTGAGCGTAGTAAATGTGCAGTTCATTTCATTGCCTTTTCTATATCCTACTTCTCAGTTTCAGAATAAGTTTTCTCCACTTTTTTTTTTTCTTTTTTTTTTTTTTCTTTTTTTTTTTTCTTTCATTATACCAGCCAGTAAGGGTCAGCTGTAAGATGAAAAACTGAATGTATCTTAATATCAAACAACATTTTAAACCACATTTTAAACAACATTTTAAACAACATTTTAATTATTTTAGCATAACCTCAGTTATGCTAAATTAGAAAGCATTGAAAAGGTGTAATGAGACCTTTAGGGATAGCCTAGAGAGATAAGTTTAAATATCTTTCTAGCACTTCTCAACAGATAATGGAAGTGGTACACTTAAGAGTCTATTGTCCCCTTGTAGTGCCTAGGTATTTCAGAGCTCAAACTGTAGAACTCAGCTCATGCATGAGACCCATCTTTTAAATGTTAACATAGCACCCAACACTGAGCTTAAGTCCCATTTATAGACCCAATCCTTTGTTGCCAAAGTTGCATTCTTTTTTCTTTTCAGACCTAATTTTCAGACCTAATAGGAAAAGCAGATACTGAAATCATAGAATAAAGAGAATACATGATCTATTTAAAGAAAATGGAAAATCATGCTGATTGAGATTCAGCATTTAACTGAAAGAGTAGTCCTCAGCCTGCAAATCATGGGTTTTCCAGAGCAAAAAGAGGAGCTGTGCTTGATTGCTTGTGCTCAAGAGCTATTTAATGCAAACTGCAGGAGATAGCCTACTCTGCAGTACGTTGAAATGGAAGAGATGCATAAAGACAAGGCCCTTGTCACTGGAAGAGGCTTGCCACAAAAGGCTAAGGGCAATTATTATTAAATCACTATGATATCAAGATAAAGATTGAGTTCTGCAAGCAACAAAGAGATTGGAAAATGTTAAATGTAGGTCAATACAGTACTCTGAGCACAGTACCAGGTGTTTTACATTGAATAATGTGAGAGATAACATCCTCCAAAACAAAATATACAAATATAATAAAATTTTGTCAACGCATATACCTGGCACTCACGTTTTTCTAATGCCATAGCTCTTAGTCAAGAGCTCAGAAGATCACCAAAGAATTCTATGTATTGGCCTTTGCTACTTACTGATCCTATTAAAAGTTTCTTGAGTCCTTTGTGGCACAATAAATTATATATTATGCTATATTGAACATGAATTTACATGGATTTGCAAATAGCATCTGCCATGGAAGATGTAATTTTAAGAATATCTACATGTAGATCTCTCCATTCTGTCATGTTGATACTGTGAATGGATGGTTAGTCAAGGGAATTCCTCAGTAATTAAAAAAAATAGTTCACATAACAAATGGGATAAAAATATTTCATGTGTCAGAAACACTTTTGTAAAATAGTAAAACCAAAATAATCAGAAAGTGTAGATATTTTGATTATTCCCAAAATGTACATAAATTTGCAAAATCCTTTTTTACCACAGCTGTAATTAAACTTTCCGTGACATGAAAAATAATAACTTAGGTAGCATGGTACCATTCATTAATGCAACTATTCAGGGTAGGAAAAGAACACAAACTAGAATAACAAGATAAAACAAGAACAGAGAGAATGAAAATACAAGAATAGAAGTAGCAATTTTGCTATAAATAATGTAATAAATAAATAAATAAATAAAAAATAAATGAAAAAAAAAAAAAAAAAGCACTACATTCTGACTAGTAAAAATAGAAATATCAGTCAAGGTGTAAGTGTATTAATGAAAAAAAAGTGCTCACCTTAGAACATGGTAGAGTGAAAAGCAACCCCATTCTGGGAGGGGACAGTGCGGAGGAGGACAGGGTAAACAAAATGGAATTAAAAGAAAGGGGAAAATATAGGCTAGATAGCAAAAGCATCTTTGACAGCAAAAATAACTTACAACAATATAAATAAGTTTTATCTCTATATGATTATTAAATGTCTCCCGTACTCCTAATCCTGAAAAATAAACATGGTACCAGTGCCTCACTGAAGCCAAATATTTGCATCCTTTAACTATACTGAGGTACAACTTGATATCAGAAAATTTGTGTAGGGTGTGTTCAGGAAAGAGCCTGATCTTCCAATTCTATATAAGTTAATACAAACACCCAACTGATATTTTACTAGAACAGTTCAATTTGAGTATTTATGACTATATTTGTCAATATAACCAACAGTACAGAAATAAAAATTTTTAATATCCAGACTACCTTACCACTGCTAGGATCAACTAGCAATATAAAATCTGACAAATTAGACTAAAGTTTTATAAGGAAAATATTGCACAATGCATTTCTGGACCTTTTAAAAACAATATGAAACAAAAATATGAATGTAAAATGGAAGGGTGTGTTTCTATCTCTGTGTTGAAACATGAATAGGGATTTGGGAAAAGAAGAAATAAAAGTCTATTCCAAATGAAAACCACCCTACTAAAACCTATCACCATTAAATGTAGTAAATTGGAATGAGGTCATTATTTCTATTCTTGCTTTTTATTGTTGGTTTAGCAGAAGGAATGACTGATATACTGGATTTGATGGCTTACAAAGTATAAAATGTTACTTCTGTATATTAAAATATGTCATGTATCACATACATCTGGTTTCACGTTTGACACCTTTAAATCCATAGTCTAGTTTTTAAACAGAGTTCTAACATATTCTTGGTGTTTTCTAGAAATTTAGCTACACACAGGCAAACTTTACTTCAGTAATTTAGAGCATTTCAAAATTAGTTGTACAAATGCATCCTTACTGGTTGTATAACTGTTTCCACCAACATATATATGTTTTCATAGTCTCCTTACTATAAAATTAGTCTCAGAAGTGCATATTGATCATTATTAACAAAAAATAATATAATAAATAATAAATATAACAAAGAGAAAATTGGCATAATGGGATAGCATTTAATTCTTTAAACTCAAATTTAATGTTGGAAATAAAACAGTAATTTTATGTATGTATATATTATGATTTAATAATCAGTACATTGCTAGTAATGTCTTCAAATCTTCAATGTTCAAATGGATGGCACAGACATTAACACTTTTATCACTTATTCTATCAATATGGAATCATGAATTTGATGAGATTTAGAAAGATATAAAATTGGCAAAATTAATCTTGAAATCTCCATAGTTTTTCAGATAAAACATCTTACAGAGTTTGAAAATGGCTGATATCTAAGCCACTGGCAATACTGCTTAAAGGGAAAACTGAGAAGCAAAGTCTGCTAGAATTCACACTGTGTCAGCCAAGATCTAAAGTGAAGGAGGAGAAGAAATCATAAATTGGCTCTATGGAATACGAGGTAATTTTAGGTTATAAGTCATGTAACATGAATATAAAGGAGGTTATTATTTAGATGGTTTTTTGCTTGTTTGATTGATTGATTGATTGCTACTGCAGTCCCTTGAATAAATACTACTCCTTTATTTTGAACAAACTCTTCTCTGCCACTGAAATCCATTGGTGCTGTAATATGTCAAAAGGAACCCTAAGCAGGTGAAAAAAAAATCAAACCTTAAAAAACTAGTAAGCAATCATAAGCATGGTAACCTGATAAACCAGGCACAAAATTAGGATAGCTTACAGAATTCCTTTATAAACATGGATCTGCCACATGCAAGACAACCACAGGGTCAAGGGCAGCATAACAACTTACCCAATGAAAAGGTGGAGTAAAATATGCTGATTGATAATCAAAAGGTTTGGTCACTAGCTTAGCTGCTCAATTTATGTCCAAACACCCACAAGATAAATGTATAGAGTTGGGTGAGCCATATATAGGGTTAAAAGAGAGAAACTCAGATATGTATGTTTTTTTCTGGATGATTTCAAAAACAGGTCAAATGGGTCATGCTTAAGAAGTGAGAATTTGCAAGAGAAGAATCCATCCCCTAGAGGTTAGATGTTTTGTTAGAATCTTGGAATAGTGTTGTGACACAAATTCTCTTTATTTAAAACAAGATAGTATGTTACTGATGGAGTAATTCACAAACTAAAACTCTTCTAGAGTGAAGATGATGTAAACTGCGGTATACTATACATGTAAATTGTCTTTATAAAGATTAGCAAATGCATATTTATCTTTAACCTATCAAACTCTT